>NC_061107.1:9784668-9813108 GCF_015104395.2 Macrobrachium nipponense
TCCGTTTTTTTCATTCAGTATTTCCTAGCTACTACTACTCGCCTAATATTGCTTCGTCTAATATTGCTCTCTTCATATCGCGTGGTTCCCTTTCTCCATCATCCAATTTTTGCCCTCCGGTGGGGGCTTATCAATACGGCTCTCGAAGCCAGACCTATCAATAAGGATCACAGGGAAAGACAAAAGGAAAGGCTGGTTAATTAGATGGCCCGAAAAAGGGAGAGAGGCCTACTGAAGAATTCCAGGCACTCGATTTCGGAATGGAGGTGGTTTTTCTGACAACCGCGGCGGGAGGAGGAGGAGGAGGAGGAGGAGGAGTGAGGAGGAGGAGGAGGAGGCTAAACAAAAAAGGATTTTAATCAACCACGGAAATCTGATTAAGTCTCTCTCTCTCTCTCTCTCTCTCTCTCTCTCTCTCTCTCTCTCTCTCTCTCTGTTCTCAAACACTAAAACTCTCAGGGAATGTTTCGCTGCACACGAAACAAAGGCAAAGTCGTGTTCGTGTATAAATACTAATCACTGCAGGTATTACTACATCTTGACTAGTCGAACCACTGCAAACAGAAGCATCTGTACCAGTTCTTATTGCGCAAAAAAATATCACAGAGCTTTATTTCAGATTAAATGTACAGTACAATATTCTCCATATGTTTGACGTGTTCCAATGTCATTCCTTCTTTTGCAAAAAATATTATTATTATTATTATTATTATTATTATTATTATTATTATTATTATTATTATTATTATTCTGAAGATGAACTTCGTTCATGAGGAACAAGCCCACCAAAGGGGCCACTGACTTGAAATTCAAGCTTCTAAAGAATATTAAGGTGTTCATTAGAAAAGCGTAACAGAAGGTATTGTGAAATAAAGAAAGAAGAGATCAGCTATTAGAGAAGAAAATAAAATAACAAATTAATATAAAAATACAAAAATAACTTATTAAACTAACTAACAACCATCAAGCGACTTCTCCTCCTACTGTGACTGATGGAAAACATCAAAATAGCTACTACGTTTACATTCATAATGACGATTTCCAGGTTGCAATTTTGACCCAAGAGGTATTTTTACCCTTTCAAAAAACTGCACGATGAATTCCATAAACTTGTGGAGTCTAAAATGAGGAATAGTTTAGTGGATGTCTGAAACAAAGCAGTCTCCCTTTTTTAGCTTTCTGTAAAACTATTGTGCCGACTTCTGTCCGTCCGTCCGCAGAACTCAAAACCTACCGAGACTAGAGGGCTGCAAATTAGTACGTTGATCATCCACCCTCGAATCATCAAACATACCAAATTACAACCCTCTAGCATCTGTAGTTTTTACTTCAATATCAGATTAAAGTTAGCCATGATCTTGGGTCTGGCAACGCAACCACGCACCCCGCCACGTCCGGCTACGAGTTTCATGGGCCACGGCTGAGAGTTTCATATAGCATTATACGCTGTACAGTAAACTCCAGCGCATTTGTTACTAGTTTATTAGAGTTACTGAGCCCTCCGAGACAGGAATTCCTCTTCTCTGGCGTCGTTACTGATATCCACCTCTCCCAAGATGGTCATACACACATACATACAAACATACACGAACATACACACACATATATTATATGTGTGTGTATCTGTAAAGTTATAGGGCCAACAAACACACAAATAAAAACATATATTTGCGCTGACAGTACAACATCCTGATCACTGATAACTGTGGTTTTAGTAATGATTTGGCAGAAGGAAGGATGGTATATAATATATATAATATAAATATAATATAATATATATATATATAGTATATATATATATATATATATATATATATATATATATGTATATAATCGGTTTTTAGGAAATCCCAAAAACAAAAAACCACGGGAAAAATGGACGTGTAATGCTTTCGTAATGTAAGCAGAGACCAGGAAGATCAATCTATTATAGACAGCAAAGCACGAATTCTTAAGCTGAAAGTGAACTGAAGTTTGTAAAGCAGAGAAACAAAGGGGAAGAGAGAGAGAGAGAGAGAGAGGAGAGAGAGAGAGAGGAGAGAGAGAGAGAGACGGTGTGTGTGGGTGTGGTGTTGTGTGAAGCGGGTGTGTGTGTGGGGGGGGGGGGGGGGGGGGGGGGGTAGCCATGGTCCGAGATATACGTTTTATTGCTCTTGATGTTCTTTTAATCATATAGAAGAATCTGGGAGTGGTTGATGAAGATATGCAGGTCTCAGTGGAAGGATATTAGACAACCTTAAATGAATTTGCCACTTTAAACCCGTAGTGGTATATTATAAATTATATTACTATATAATATATATATAATTTATAATATATATATAATAATATGTTGTTGGGTGGTTAAATGTGTGTGTGGTGTGTGGTGGGTGTGTGTGTATATAATATATATATATATATATATATATATATATATATATATATATATATATATATATACCATTTACTGTTGTTTTTAGTATCCCTGCATACTGACAGAATCGTATCTTCTTCAACCATTCCCGTATTCTCTTGCATTGTCAAAATAATATCTAGAACATGGAAACGTATATTTCGATCATGGCTAATCCCTCCCCAACATCCCCCAACCCCCCTACCCCACATTTCCCTATTCTCTTTTCGTTCTCTATCTTCTCTTTCATTCTCCCTCATTCCTCTACTATACAAACTTGACAGCCTCCAAATTCTATTTCATCAGATCGATCTTAAACATAAAGAGTATCAAACCGAATCACGTGTTTACCCCAACACCACGAGAGAGAGAGCAGAGAGAGAGAGAGAGAGAGGAGAGAGAGAGAAGAGAGAGAGAGAGAGAGGGGGGGGGGGGGACGCCTTTAACCTCCGACCGAATTCATCGGGCGATTTCGACGGTCGAAAATAAAACCGAGAGAATTCCGCGTAGTTCCTCCTCCTCCACCTCCTCCTCCTCCGTCGGAGGAAATCTACTCCGCCAAAACCCCCAGGGAGGAAATGAAGAAGTTCCCTAGGGCAGGCCTTCCTCGAGACTAATGGTACAATTAATTAGACGCCGGACGGTGATGGATATCTCGCAGGGCTCTATTTTAATAACCTCGGTGATGGGGTGAGTGATTGTGGGGCATCGTTTTTCCTACGATCAAACTGGCGGTTTCTCTCGTCTCCTATCTGGGCTTAGGATTCGCTCTTCTTTCCTACACGGCAGGACTAGGTAAGCACTGATTTTTTAGTAATATCATTACTGTCTTTATTCAGAAGGTGAACCCTATCCATATGAACAACCTCTCAAGAGAGGGGCCATTATAGCATGACATTCAATCATCCAAAGAGCATGGTGTTCATTTGAGCGAAGTAACAGAAGATGACAGGAAATATAGAAAGATGAGAACAGTTAGTAGGGGAGAAAATATAAATGAATAAATAAATACATCAAAATATAAAGGAATATTTTAAATACAAGGAGAATTGCTTTAAGGTAGCAGTGCATTACATCTTCACTTGGACTTTGAGGGTCGTTTGCACAATTTCCACAAGGAGATGAGGAGAGTAAGCTGGTCTTCTCAATCACCTTAAAGAGAGTAATCTGGTCTACCCAGTCACCTTCGTCAATAAGAGGGAAAAATAATCCCAACTAAAATATAAAAACAGGAAAGAAAGATTTAATGTGTAAATTCGTTATAATCCCAAACATTTGTGCACGTTCAGCCACTCAGTACTGAGACAGCAAAAAGACGGAGTTTGGAGTGGTTTAGAAAGATATATATATATATATATATATATATATATATATATATATATATATATATATATATATATATATATATATAATATATATATTCAAGAAGGGAAGAGGAATAGTGAAGTTATTGGGTCGCAAAAAAAATGTAGCAAGTAGGGGCGAAGGGTCGTGGCAAACAACCTTAACTAATGACTACAGTGCGCCACTCGAGGTGCACTGCCGGAAAGGGAGTCTACAAAATATCGAGATGAGAGTAAATGGCAATAAACGCGAAACTGGGGTTAATTATTATAAGGAAAGCATAGGATATAGCATAACAACTACATGAAAATCTATTGAAATACTAGAATTACGGAAAGTACTACGGACAATGAAATGGGTAAATAAAAAGCAAAGTGAACAGAAAGTGAAATGGGAAAAATTGCGACAACTCTACGAAGGAAAAATAAAAAAAAATCGATACAAATAAGACAAGCAGTTTGCACATAATACAACTGGACTGTTACATTGGTTAAAGATCTCTCTCTCTCTCTCTCTCTCTCTCTCTCTCTCTCTCTCTCTCTCTCTCTATATATATATATATATATATATATATATATATATATATATATATATATATATATATATATATACATGCAACGATTCCATTAACCTTGATTCTAAATCCCCATCCTAGTATCACGTGCGTTACATATACTAAATTACCGTAACTCAGACCGCGATCATTTTTGACACACATCGTCCACATCAAGACCGAATGTCATTTGACGGACATGCTAGATTGTGGGCCAATCAGCTGGCCTCACCCACGACGTACATACATATATACATACATATTATATACAATTCTTATACGGCAAACGACCGCAGTCGACACGAAGCACCATTACAGCAGCGCGATTATTAAGAGTCCGTGGTATCTTGAGACATATCAGGCACTGCGGTTAGCGAGAGAGAGAGAGAGAGAGAGAGAGAGAGAGAGAGAGACGAGAGAGAGGTTAGAAGCGTGTTTCGTGCAGTGCATCACTTCCAAGTCGGCAGTATCAGGCGGACGTTAGGACCACTCAAGTTGATTGTGTTAAGTATTTGAGGCGCCCATACGCTTTCCTCTAGGATAGCCGGAAGGCCTCGTAACTTGGCCGAGACCTGTTTATCCTAATTGGTCTTGCTGTTTCCCTAACGGACGACACAAACTGCCTGCTTGCCTTTGTGTGTGTGTGTGTGTGTGTGTGTAAAACCGCGTGCATCCGAAATACAGGAATGGGACATCTGCCTTTGGAGTTTACATAAATATGTATGTAATGTATATACGTACACAAATATATATATATATATATATATATATATATATATATATATATATATATATATATATATATTACACACATGTAGATATATATTACATAGAGAGAGAGAGAGAGAGAGAGAGAGAGAGAGAGAGAGAGAGAGAGAGAGAGAGAAGAATTGTAAAATGATAAGTTCTGCAATATACGAACAATGTTTAAATAAACACAAGGTTAAAAATACGGCGGTTTCCTCGGCGCAATCGAGTTTTCTGTGCATCGTATAATCAAAGCCACCGGTGGTGGCCTGGCCTACACCGTTGCCAGACGCAGGATTATGGGTAAATTTAGCCTTGAATAAAACAAAAACTATTGAGGCTAAAGGGCTGCAATTTCGTACGTTTGATGATTGGAGGTTGGATGATCAACATACCAATTTGCAGCCCTCTAGGGAAGACAGTAAAAGTGCGGACAGTAAAAAAAATTCGGACGGACAGAGAAAGTTTAAATTCGGCGTATAAGCTGTCATTCAAAATGTGGAATATTCACAATACGAGAGCTTCCCTTTATTTCAGTCTTTTCCCGTCTTGATAATCATCGAAATCGGCTGATGTCCTAACTATAGATGGAAGCAGCAGCTTAAAAATATAGTATATGTGATCCTCTCATCCAGATTGTTACGCATGAAACGACAAAAAATTCCGTTCGTCTTAATTACTGAAGTATGGTACAGAATCAATCTCTCTCTCTCTCTCTCTCTCGTAACACGAAACAGCGAGAACTCTGATGGCAAATGAGAAAGAGAGAATGTTTCAACTCTGCCCTTCGCTAAAAAAAAAAAAAATTAGGTATTCACTTAATCAAGCTACCTCTACCCTTTGTATCACAGAGCATCACGTATAGGATTCTCATCACGCATGCAATGCTTTCAACTTCCTTAGTAATCTACAATACGATGAAAACTTGCGTGGGTATCTGCTAAAATACAGATTAAACAGACGACAGTTCCGTAACAATGAAGTATTTTGTATTCCCCAAACCAAGCTTCATTAGTCTTTTATAAGACCAAACGTATTACAGCCATTTCAAGGGCTTAGAAATCAATGATTCTCAATCTCCTTTTTAGTGATGACACCCTACCTAATGTAATCATTACATTGGCACCACTTCTTCACCATCCCACTATATCGCATGAATACTATATAGTATATATATATATATACACACACACACACACAGATATATATATATATATATATATATATATATATATATATATATATACATACAATACATATATGTATATTATATATATAATATACACACACACCATATATATATATATTATAATGTATCGATACTAATATTATACACACACAGCACACATGTGTGTGTGTTGTTGTGTGTGTTGTGTAGTTGGTGTGTATATATATAATAATATATATAATTAATATATAGTAGATACACTGATAATAATTATATGAAGACTTCTGCAAACATTTATTTTTTACAGTGTTCATTGAGATGATCTAGCCAAGACAAAATTCGTGACAATCTCACGGCACCCAGTTTGAGAATCTCTGGCTTAGATGAAAGTAACTGCTATGCCAGTATGACACAGTGCTACGGATTACTCACTCGAGAATGCCTGTCTTGACTGACAGCGAAATAGAAGTCAAACCGACTCATAGGCCACAAAAACCACAGACAGGATGACTTGATCACGTAGTAGTACTAACACCAACTTGCATCGATGCGGTATGGCTACAATCTTGTATTCCTGTAAGACGAATCCATATTGAATTCAATACCTTTTTTTTTTTAATGCTGGTCTGGTTGAATCGTACGTTCTCTCTCTCTCTCTCTCTCTCTCTCTCTCTCTCTCTCTCTCTCTACTGAGATGTTCACCCATATTTATCACTAGTTTGTTGTTACCTTCTTTTCCATTTTTGACATCATAACCTGAGTATCTTTTCAGTGTTGGGGAAATGGTCTTATTTCCTGGTCATTTCGCTCAATATATCCACTCAGCTACGGAGAACCTAAGTCGACAATCCAAATCTTCAGAGAGACGTTTTCATCTTTATCACTTGTTCCCGATAAGATTGCCTATTTATATTAAATTATTATTATTAAATTATCATTATCTGTAAAAGAACTCTTGTGGCGGCTTTGTCCGTCCATTCGCCCTCAGACCTTACAATTCACTGAGGCTAGAGGGCTGCAAATTGGTATGTCAATCATTCACCCTCCAATCATCAAACATACCAAATTGCAGCCCTCTAGCCCCAGCAGATTCTAATTAGTTAAGGTTAAAGTTAACCATAATCGTGCTTCCGGCAACGATATAGGATCGGACACTAACGAGCCGTGGTTAGAGTTTCACGGGCCGCGTCTCATACAGCATTATACCGAGACCACCAAAAGAGAGATACGTATATTTCCGGTGGCCCTGATTAGACGCCGTAGCGGATGTACAGAAAACTTGATTGCGCCGAAGAAACTTTGGAGCTTTTTTTACCTCTCTCTCCTCTCTTCTCTCTTCTCTCTCTCTCTCTCCATCTCTCTCTCTCTCTCTCTCTCTCTCTCTCTCCATCAATCGTTAAAGTTAAGTATCACAGGTTGAATCATATGTCCACTCTCTCCAGAAATTTTCAGCCATACTTATAACTTATTTGAAAGGAACATATCTCTGGCCCATTTTTCTCTATCTATTACAATCTGTTGCTTGATCATCTCACCAGTATGAAGACGCTGGTCTCATTTCATAACGAATACAACTGTTAAACAATTCGTTCTTTCGTTCGTATGGTGTTTTTACGTTACATGGAACCAGTTGTTATTCAGCAACGGGACCAACGGCTTTACGTGACTTCCGAACCACGTCGAGAGTGAACTTCTATCACCATAAATACACATCTTAAGACGCCTCCGTGGAATGCCCGAGAATCGAACTCGCGGCCACCCCCGAGGTGGTAGTCCAAGACCAAACTGACCACACCACTGACGGTCCCACTGAATTCTCTCTTCCTTCAGTGAATGGATTTGCAAGTCTGGAAGCGAATATTTTTGATTTATTTAAAACTAAAAATAGTTTTTTGATCATTTATAGTGATAAACCAAGCGTTTATGGTTTCAAATGAATCATTCTCCTTTCTGGTTTTGCAACGATTCAATGAGAAATCAATCGTACCAAGACCAATAATTGGGTAGTTATCTCTGAGTGACAAAACTAGACCAGCGCTCACATATCAGCTAAGTCTTTAGCTATTCATCTTAAACTCGCCATTAATATAAAGCAAGATATTATTGCTAATATCCCTTCCTAAACGTATGCCAAAACCCAAGGTATTCAAAACAAGTCCATACATGACTGTTGCCCCCCTGTATAAAAAAAAAATAAATAAATAAAAGTTGAAAGCGCTTGCATGCAAACACAAACATTATGCAAATCTTACATCAGCTAAACTCTTACAGCTACAACTGACAAGTAATTAACGGCGCATCAGTTTTATAGCGGTGGCGAAGCACAAAACGTCAGAGCTCGGAAATACAAGAAAAATTTGTCACCCCCCCCCCCCCCCTCCCTCCCCAAATGTCATTACCAACGGCCGCCATATAAAGACATAGCGAGAGAGAGAGAGTGACAGGGAACCAATCGCTCCCATCACCTCCTTCATACATATCTCAGTGCAATGTGTGTGATGTAATGACGCAATCATCATATGTCACAAGATGACTTATACCATGAGTATGGAGGGAGGAGAGAAGTATGTGAATAAGTAATGAGTCATCATCACAGTATAGGTGTCGGTACCTAAGGAAATCAGATTACAACTGAGGGGAGAGGAAGGAGGAGGAGGAGGAGGAAGAAGGAGAAGGCAGAAGATGAAGTGGAGACCTATGAAGAAGGAGGGGAGACAGAAGAAGAAGAAGAGGGGACTTGCAGCATAATGAAAGAGAAGACAGACGAGGAAGATGATGGGGGAAACAGAGGAAGAAGTAGGTAAGACAGAGGAAGAAGTAGGGTGGCTGACAGAAAGAAGGGGAAAAAAGAAGGGGAATGAGGAAGCTAGGAAGAAAGAGGGGAGAAGGGGGACAGAGGAAGGGAAGGTAAGGGGGGGAGGGGGCTATGAGAAGCTATGAGGGAAGGAGGGAGGGAAGAAGGTAAGCTAATCATCACCGGGGACAGCAGTAACCCAATTACAATGAGGTCGTAAGTATAACTGCTTCTAGACCGAATGGGGGAGAAGCTATTTGGATTTATGGATGGTCCTGCCTAGGGGAAATGGAGATTACTGATTTCCATCTCGTAGGTTTATGCCAATACGGGCTCCCTGTGGGTTGCCAAACAAGCAGTGACTATATAATGTCCATTGAGAATGGTAAGAGAGTGATAATTGTTAGCTCTGATGCATATCATACGTATATTATTATTATTATTATTATTATTATTATTATTATTATTATTATTATTATTATTACTGATAAAAACTCCGCCACTGTGAGTAGGATGAAATGTAACTCATGGCATTGAAATCAATTTTATCCTTTGTAAGATACAGATTACCCAAAGTAAATATTGGAAATAAAGCTTATTATTATTTGCCAAGCCAACGCAATTCCTGTACAACACCTGTACTTTGTATCCCACTTCAATCCACGAGGTGCAAATACCAGCACTTAATAATATCAACTCAGGCCACAGGTTTAATGAACCAATCACTATAATCACTCAGCCACAAGTAATACCATCACTATAACCCCTCAGCCACAGTAACAACACCAGCAATATGTCCATCCAGCCACAGAGGAAACACCAGCACCATAGTTACCCAACCACAGAGGCAACTATAACCATTCAGCCACAAAGGCAACACCTGCACTGTAACCACTCACCCACAGCCACAGAGACAATACCAACACTATAACCGCTCAGTCACGAAGGCAACACCCGCACTATCATTACCATTTAATCCTTATATACACTACTACTGTCACTATTATCTAGGTAAATAAAAATTCTCTTTACTTTCTACCGAATTCCAAGAGGACAATTAATACACCAATATCTGGGAACTGATATCAGTAAGGTTGATAAGCTTTCTATACGTAATGAAAAACAGGGAACAGTCCTGAAAGATAATTTGGCCTTCAAATATCCTAGAAGAATACTCAATATCAGAATAAAAACAGAAACAATTAAAACAAAAGTATTGTCAGAAAATATTTCGTGACAGGAAATACTTCGTGATAAACAAAACGTCTAGTTTATAATATAAAATTGAAATGCCTGACATTCTTAAAGCTGTAATAAAACCGACAGTTTGCGCTTATCCAGCAGTAAATTTACAAAATAATATACAAAAACGTTGCAAAGAACGACTCACGTACAATAATTCAACTCCCCTTTGATAGCTCGCAACATATAATCAGATAAGCTACACTTTGCGCGCTAAAGCTGTCTGCGGGTACAAATGTGTTGCAAATCACAGGGTTTAAAAAATCATTTTATTGCTTTCCTGTGTTGTATAAATATCTGAGCCGAGATGACTTGAAAGTATACGAAAATTATATATAAATGTATATTTATACACATATACACATACACACAATATATATATGTATATGTATGTATATATGAATTTTTTTATCCCATCACCGTGATTCATATATACATGAATTAGGCAATAAATGTCCTTTAATATCTAATTCGCTCTACCTTGGATTTTCATATATGTTAGCCGAAGGGGAATTTTTCAGTGATAATAACTACGTCCTCTCGTGGATTCGAACCAGCGCACAGAGGAGAAATCGGGACTTCAGTGACGTTGTTACTACCGACTCGGCCGAGTTGGTAACAGCACTGAAGTCATGATTTCTCCTTTGTGCGTTGGTTCGAATCCACGAGAGGACGAAATTTATTATCACTGGATATAAAAGACATTTGTAGCTTGATGCATATATATACGTGTATTATATATATTATATATATATATATATATATATAATATATATATATGTATAGTATATATATATATTATATACAATCTTGTGTGCAAGTTCACCATTTGTAGCACTTTAATTATCCCAGGTGTAACGTACAAAGTTAGTGATTAAATAGAGTATGAGCCTGGGGTTACTTCAGGCACTTCCGTTATTGATACTTACTTTGTTTATAATGAATCAACATATCTATTCATTTATTCTTCAAATGCTAATGAAGAATTGGAAGCTTGTCATTTTTTTTTATGGGTTTTGACTTCAGTAATAATAATAATAATTATTATAATTATTATTATTATTATCCTCATCACTACGCTTTGTCATTTTCTAATGATAACGTACTTTTAAGCATACCAACAAGGAATGTATGCATAAACAACACTAATAATAATAATAATAATAATAATAATAATAATAAGATTCGCTTTTCATTTTTTCCCACCTAACCTCCTTTTCAGTTTATTCCACAGTAAAGTATGCTAATAATAATAATAATAATAATAATAATAATAATTGAAAAAGAAACCCACAAATTCAATTTGTAACTTGTTTACTTTCTAAGTATTTACATTAAGTTTTACTCCACACTCGAGTACTTTCAGGCCCTTCTGTGGCCCATTCTCAAGAGATGTTTTGGGATGTTAGGCCTGGGTCAAGGCCCAGCAGTCTTCTGGAACTTCTTCTCGTTGTGCTGTCATTTATGCGATGGCTGTTCTGGTTTCTTGAGGGTTGCCAATCCCCTCTTGTCGCTCTGATATCCTGAGCTGATGGTCAATGGGATTCACCCTTGTGGTAAGGGTGTGGTCACCACGAAAGTCTGTTGGGCAGGAAAACCTAATCTCCAGGTCAGCAGGGTCAATCTTAGCTTCTTTAATATCAAAGCTCGGCTTATGGGATCTTCTGAGGTAAAAAACCTTTGTTCCTTCAATTACTTGATCTCTCTGATAAGCGCACCTTCTACTACCCAATCCTGTGACTAATTTTGTTGCTTTGTATATAAAAGCCTACTGTTTTTGAAATCCATCCTATGGTCATTTTCCCAACAATGTCTAGCTATAGCACTCCCTGAGAGTTAAGCTGTACTGCCCTTCTATGTTCTGGACTTCTAGTCCTTATTCCCCTACTGATTCCCCCACATATCTGTCTCCACAATTATTTGCAATTGAGTTATGTATAACCCCGCTACATCATCTGTATTACTGTCTTCTCCTTCCAATTTATTTTACATACTTTGTTTTTTAAAAGTATTTATATAATCAATTGCAATAATTGTGGAGACAGATATGTGGGGGGGGAATCAGGTAGGGGAATAAGGACTAGAGTCCAAGAACATAGAAGGGCAGTACAGCTTAACTCTCAGGGGAGTGCTATAGCTAGGGACATTGTTGGGAAAAATGACCATAGGATGGATTTCAAAAAACAGTAGGCTTATATACAAAGCAACAAAATAGTCACAGCGAGGGTAGTAGAAGGTCCGCGCTTATCAGAGAGATCAAAGTAATTAAGGACGGAAACAAAGGTTTACTCAGAAGATCCCATAATAAAAAAAGCCGAGTCTTGATATTAAAATTAAAAGAAGCTAAGATTGACCCTGCTGACCTGGAGATTAGGTTTCCTGCCCAACAGACTTCGGTGACCAACACCCTTACACAAGGTGTGAATCCCATTGACCATCAGCTCAGGATATCAGAGCGACAAGAGGGGATTGGCAACCCTCAAGAAAACCAGAACAGCCATCGCATAAATGACAGCACAACGAGAAGAAGTTCCAGAAGACTGCTGGGGCCTTGACCAGGCTAAATCCCATTCAAAATCTCTTGAGAATGGGCCACAGAAGGGCCTGAAAGTACTCGAGTGGTGGAGTAAAACTTAATGTAAATACTTAGAAGTTAAACAAGTTACAAATTGAATTTGGGGGTTTTTTTTCTTTTTCAATCGTCAGAAGAAAACTGAAGAAGTTTTTGTTTGGTTAATAATAATAATAATAATAATAATAATAATAATAATAATAATAATAATAATAATAATATTAATAATAATAATACCTCACTTTCTAATTTTCTAATGATACCCTTCTTTTCAGCTTATTCCACAGTAAAGTATGCATGCATACATAACAAAAATAATACTAATATTAACAAACCCCAACAACAATCTCATGCCACTAACCCGAAACGCGACTAAATTCACCAAAACACAAGCGAGAGTCATTCGACAGGACCGAATTTTCCCGGCCGCGTTCAAATGCCTTTAAGATCCGTCGCCGAACTGTCACTTTGGACGGATATGGAGGCCATGCTGTCCTAATCTGGAGCCTCTAGCGGTGCTGAAACGCAAGGCTCAAAACAGTACGACGGTGATAATAATAATATAATGTTTAATACACTATTATACTGGTTTATGGCGTATTCGTATATTGCAGTGCACGGAAATCTCATGTTCGGTTTAGATGTGTGTGTGTGGTGTGTGTGGGTGTGTGTGTGTGTGAGAGAGCAGAGAGAGAGAGAGGAGATGGAGTGAGATGATTGAGACGAGACGAGAGAGAGAGAGAGAGAGAGAGAGAATATGAAACACTCAGCCTCGACCAAATCACAAAAAAAAAGGAACTGATATGATCACCGCATGGTGTATATATATATAATATAAAACAGAGTTAAATTCCAAAAACATATATATGATATATATATATATATATATATATATATATATACTATATATATATATATATATATATTATTATATATATATGCCCCTGGAATAGCGCCCTTTACATGCGCTATATATGAGAGAGAGAGAGAGAGAGAGAGAGAGAGATTGAGACCGAGAGAGAGAGAGATGAGAGACGAGCGAGAGAGAGGAGAGGGAAAACAGCCAAGTATACCACGTCAGAGAATTGGTCATGAAAAGCCGGGTGGGGGGGAGGGGGGGGAAGCAGAAATGTGGCAGCGGTTTGCGTCCTCGTTGCGTCCAACATTCTTGTCAACGATAATTGTTGTTGTTGATATCTTACTGCAGCTTTATTATTTTCCCCCCGACAAAGGAGGAGGTGGAACGTCTCGCCTTTTTTAATAAGATGGCGAAATTGCTTCGGATTCTATTTAGATAATGTTCCCGTCCCTCTGATAGAATGCGAAAAATTAAGAGAGAGAGAGAGAGAGAGAGAGAGAGAGAGAGAGAGAGAGAGAGAGAGAGAGAGAAATAATTCGTACTAAGATATTTGTAAATATTTTATATATTTGTGCATGTGTTGAAAGTTGAGAGAAGAGAGACTTGTAAATGTGTAGGTATATGAGAGAGAGAGAGAGAGAGAGAGAGAGAGAGAGAGAGAGGAGGAGAGGACGAGAGAGGGGAGAGAGAGAGAGAGAGAGAGCAATCCATCTGTTTATGGGGAACAGAATGTTTCGCTTTGAACTACGTGATCGTACACAAGGCAGAAATAATGAATGTCAGAGAATGCACGACACGAAATAAACATAGTTAAAATACGATCTTATTCATGACCACATTTAGTAATAAACGGTTTCTCAACTCTTAAAACTTACTTCAGTTCACAAAGTGAACCGTCGTATTTTCTCTGGTTATTTTTGTTTGTTTGTTTGTTTATTCCGACGCATCGCTGCTTCACAAAGGTTTCTCTGATTATATTATATCAATAGTTACGAATGTCTGTCTGTCTATTGTTAACCCTTAATTACAACATAAAATTCATCTATTTCAAAAAATTAAATCATTTTTTATCAGCCAAACTGAAATTCAGGATGATCAAAAGGGTTTTTCAACATCATCATTTATAAAACAAATAATAAGAGACAATCGCTTTTGTAATAGATATTAATTTCTAACCAAAATTGAGGTCGACCCTAGTACTCTCAAATGTTTGTGGGTCAGTTGGTAGCGCCCTTTGCATTTCATCTACCGTGTCCCGGGATCGATTCCAACGTGAGTTCGGAATTTGTCGTCATATTCATGATTTCCATATGAACATAACGACGACCATGAAGAATGTATCAATACAACACACTCATTGGAATTAAATTGTCAAGAAAAGGGTCATATTGTAAAAGACTACTATTTTATAATGTTACAAGACATTAATTTCTCATTCTGATAAATGGTATTACAAAATAAACATGTAACAAATGCGCCCAAGTTTTCCCGGCGCAATCGACTTTTCTGTACATCGTATACTGAAAGACACCGAAAATCGGCCCATCTTTCGGTGGTCTCGGTGTAATGCTGCGTAAGCGGCGGCCCATGAAACATTAATCACGGCCGGGTGGTGGCCTGGACTATATCTTTGCCAGACGCACGATCATAGCTAACTTTAATTTTAAATAAAATAGAAACTACTGAGGCTAGAGGGCTGCAATTAAGTACGATTGATGACTGGAGGGAGTACGATCATCTTACCAATTTGCAGCCCTCTAGCCTCAGTGGTTTTTATGATCTGAGGGCGGACAGATAAAGTGCGGACGGACAGAAAAGCCATCTCAATAGTTTTCCCTTACAGAAAAGTAAAACTTATTTTCTCATTCACCCAAGAAGTATTAAAATTGAGCCCTTATTTTCTCACGGAAAAATTTAATGTCATGCTAAACGCCTAAAAACACCGAGCTATCCAAAAAAACAAAACTACTTTATAACTAACGATAGCGAGAGGAATTTTTTTATTAAAAACCATCGCTAGAAAAAAAAAAAAAAACTACCCTAAACTGATATGACAAATTCAATACAGCGCGGCTTCAGATCATATGCAAATGAATCATTGTCACCATCGTCATTATTATTATTATTATTATTATTATTATTATTATTATTATTATTATTATTATAAAGCTTCCAGTGAATATGGTGTTTATTAGAAAGAAGAGAAGGTAAAGGGAGATACAGAAAGACGAGATCACACATAAAAAAAAAGAAGAAATAAATTAACAAATTAATACGCAAATAAATAAAACTGTCTGTGAATTATCAAAATGCAAGAGAATGCAGTAACCAGTGTGCTACGCCGTCCCTTCAAAATATTTAACCGATACCAATTCAATACACATTCACGGCGTTCTATAGAAAACTGCCTGTAGAATCTACACAGCCCAACTGCTCCTAAACAAAATTACGGGGCTGAATAAAAAAAAAAAAAAAGAAAAAAAAAAAAAGAAAGGGGGGGGGCCGGGGCCGGGGGGGAGGTGGGGGGGGGGGGGGGGGGGGGGGGGGGCGGGGGGGGGGGGGGGGGACAAGATTAAATTTGCTCGTGGGATCAAACAGCTTTTTCAATAAATCGTCCATCATGCTTTTGCAAATATTCAGTTCGACATCGGTCCTAGAGAGAGAGAGAGAGAGAGAGAGAGAGAGAGAGAGAGAGAGAGAGAGCTCATGTTTGAATCATATCGATATTTTTTTTTTTTGTTTTTTTTGATGGGGGGGGGGGGGGGGGGGGGGGGTCACCATTCCAACACCATTCCAACGAAAAACGCATTATCATCGAAGTCACCGTCATTCATTTACAATAAACAAGGCTCGCTAATTAAAACAATTCCAAACTGATTAAACAGCTCCCAACTTTTTTGTTGCAATTTGCAAAAAAATGTTGTTTGTTGGACGAAAAAAAAAAAAAAAAAAAAAAAAAAAAAAAAAAAAAAAAAAAAAAAAAAAAAAAAAAAAAAAAAAAAAAAAACGCTGCCTGCCGCCGCTGCAGTGGTGGAACCGACCAAAAAAAAAAAAAAAAAAAAAAAAAAAAAAAAATAAGATAAGAGAGATAAAAAACAGAACTTTTTTGAGGTTAAAACTCCGCCAACAACAAAATATGACAGCTATTTATGCCGCGTGACGCCCGTGGAAGTAATTACTGTTTATAAATAAGTGGCGGGACGCCAAACAAATCCTTGGTGGGAGCGGGATTTTGCTAAATAAAAATTTGTCCAACAGCTTTTATACGAATGTACCCACTTTGAGCTTAAATCGATGGGGAATAAAATAGAGGAGTTAAAAGCTTATATATGATGCATTCCAAACCGTTTAATACCGACGTAAGTATTCGGCACAAAACATGAATGTTTCAAAACAGATAAAATTTAAGTATAAATTTTGAGTATCTTTTATATAGGAATGCTTGACAAAGTATCAAATTAAAAGTGCAAAAAGATATAAGTATTGCATTGACAGTATGAACGTTCTCTCTCTCTCTCTCTCTCTCTCTCTCTCTCTCTCTCTCTCTCTCTCTCTCTCTGGTTAAACGAAAACCAGACAAGAAATAATGGATGGAAACTACAGCTGAAGAGATACAACATATCTCATTGTGGGAACTTCTTCACATACAAGATATGTGACACGTGGAATAAACTGCCACCAGAAGTTGTCAATAGCAACAGTATAGAAGAGTTTAAAAGAAAGCTAGACAAAATCATTAGGAGGACACTGTGAATGAACAGTATAACCTGCTCTTAGAGATAAGTGAGCACAAGATGTCTCCTCGGATGGACTAACAAGTCTTTGAGACATCCTAATCCTTGTAACTCTCTCTCTCTCTCTCTCTCTCTCTCTCTCTCTCTCTCTCTCTCTCTCTCTCCAAGATAACCGCGGTCAACCACAACATCAGACTATAAGCGTCAAAAACTAAATCATTAGATTTTTACATGACATTGACGATCGCTATTTACATCAAGTGCAAACTGAGGAAAGTCAGAATAAGGTTCGGAAACACAGTCTCAAACATTCAGTTCCCTGCACTCGAAAAGAAATTATGTTTCAGTTGAATGAAGTGTATATGGAGAATGTGAATGACAGACACAACTGTCAAAGTTCTTGGGCTGAATCGCCAAAATATGATATATACATTACAAAGGCCCAGTCCGAGGAAGAAGGATGATCCTAGTGTTGTAAGATGACCTGGTAATGGAGAGAGATTACGTCCTGCAAGGTCGGCAGTTGGCGGAAGACTCAGACAGACAACAATTCAGAATTCAAACTTTATGCATTAATTGGGTGTAAGAAATTCACAAATATAATAATTTTGATAAATTATATATATGTATATAATTATATATGTGTGTGTGTTTTGAACATATTCCAGTGTTCTAATAATATCAATAATCCAGAGAAAACTCATAATCACATGAGTCAATGAAATGGCAAAATAAATCCACAGTAGTGTGCCTGTTTGAGTTTTTTTTTTTTAATAAATACAGCAGGTTGACAAGGAGAACCGTGCAGGCTATTGAAAACTCTCTGCTGTATATATTAAAAAAAAGTCAAAATCAAACAGGCATACTACTGTGGATTTACTTTCCCACAATAATAATATTATTATTATCATTATTATTATTCCTGAGAGAAAGCCTATTCATAAGGAACAATAATAATAATAATAATAATAATAATAATAATAATAATAATAATAATAATAATAATATAATAATAATAATAATACAGGCCTATCACCTGGCCCTACCAATAATGTGGAAGTTACTAACAGGTATCATCAGTGAAAGGCTATACAACTACCTAGAGGAGACAAACACCACCCCCATCCCCCACCAACAGAAAGGCTGCAGAAGGAAGTGTAGGGGCACAAAAGACCAGCTCCTGATAGACAAAATGGTAATGAAGAACAGTAGGAGAAGGAAAACAAACCACCTAAGCATGGCATGGATAGACTATAAGAAAGCCTTCGACATGATACCACACACATGGCTAATAGAATGCCTGAAAATATATGGGGCAGAGGAAAATACCATCAGCTTCCTCAAAAATACAATGCGCAACTGGAATACAATACTTACACGCTCTGGAATAAGACTAGCAGAGGTTAATATCAGGAGAGGGATCTTCCAGGGCGACTCACTGTCCCACTACTCTTCGTAGTAGCCATGATTCCCATGACAAAAGTACTACAGAAGATGGATGCCCCGGGTACCAACTCAAGAAAAGAGGCAACAGAATCAACCATCTGATGTTCATGGACGACATCAAGCTGTATGGTAGCAGCAATCAAGGAAATAGATACCCTAAATACCAGACTGTAAGGATTGTATCTGGGGACATCAGGATGGAGTTTGGAATAGGAAAAAAATGTGCCTTAGTCAAACATACAAAAAGGCAAAGTAACGAGAACTGAATGAGATAAAAGCTACCAGATGGGAGCAAACATCAAACACATAGATGAGACAGGATACAAATACTGGGAATAATGGAAGGAGGAGATATAAAACACCAAGAGATGAAGGACACGATCAGGAAAGAATATATGCAGAGACTCAAGGCGATACTCAAGTCAAAACTCAACGCCGGAAATATGATAAAAGCCATAAAACACATGGGCAGTGCAGTAATCAGATACAGTGCAGGAATAGTGGAATGGACGAAGGCAGAACTCCGCAGCATAGATCAGAAAACAGGAAACATATGACAATACACAAAGCACTACACCCAAGAGCAAATACGGACAGACTATACATAACACGAAAGGAAGGAGGGAGAGGATACTAAGTATAGAGGACTGCGTTAACATCGAAAACAGAGCACTGGGGCAATATCTGAAAACCAGTGAAGACGAGTGGCTAAAGATGTGCATGGGAAGAAGGACTAATAAAAGTAGACGAAGATCCAGAAATATACAGAGACAGGAGAAAGACAGAAAGAACAGAGGACTGGCACAAACAAAACCAATGCACGGACAATACATGAGACAGACTAAAGAACTAGCCAGCGATGACAATTAGCAATGGCTACAGAGGGGAGAGCTAAAGAAGGAAAACTGAAGGAATGATATAACAGGGCAACAAGATCAGGCCCTAAGAACCAGATATGTTCAAAGTACGATAGACGGAAATAAATAACATCTCTCCCATATGTAGGAAGTGCAATACGAAAAAATGAAAACCATAAACCACATAGCAAGTGAATGCCCGGCACTTGCACAGAACCAGTACAAAAAGAGGCATGATTCAGTGGCAAAAGCCTCCACTGGAGCCTGTGCAAGAAACATCAGCTACCTTGCAGCAATAAGTGGTACGAGCACCAACCTGAGGGAGTGATAGAAAACGATCATGCAAAGATCCTCTGGGACTATGGTATACAGAACGGATAGGGTGATACGGGCAAACAGACCAGACGTGACGTTCGTCCGTTGATTGAAAAGTCCAAGAAGCAAAAGAAAGTATCACTCATGACTCTGTCGCCCAATTACCATGGGGGACACCAGAGGTTGAACGAGAAAAAGAGAGGGAAAAAAAAAATGGATAAGTATCAAGATCTCTGAAAATAGAAATAAGGAAAAGGATATGGGATTTTGTATTATGCCAGTGGAAATCGTACCCATAATCATAGGGGAGCACTAGGCCACGATCCCAAGATCCCTGAAAAAGGTAATCTATAAAAAGAAAACTAGAGGGCTGAATGTTGGAGCTCCAGGGACTCATGAGGAAGAGGGTTGTGATCCTAGGAAATTAGGAAACGGGCCACACATAGTAAGAAGAAGAAGGTGATGGACTTCCTAAGGAGGCAGGCAGGGGCCAATGCACCGGAACCCCACACTATAAAATTTTTTTTTGTTTTTTTTTTTGCTACCACCCACACAGTCCGAATTGGAGCGAACTGTCGGATAGAAGCAAAAAAAAAAAAAAAAAAAAAAAAAAAAAAAAAAAAAAAAAAAAAAAAAAACCCACAATAATAATAATATTATTTTCATTATTTATTATTCTTAAGAGGAAGGCCTATTCATAAGGAACAAGCCCACCACAGGGGCCACTGACTTGAAATTCAGGCTTCCAAATAATATTGGTGTTCATTACGAAAATAAAATAATAATAATAATAATAATAATAATAATAATAATAATAATAATAATATTAAATAATAAAGCATTCATATAAACTTATTTTACTGTCCACATAAACCGATACACACGATTCCTACGAAATAAACCAAATAAACCCAAGAATAAAACCAATGCGATTCATACCTTTCACCGGAGAAGTTGGCTCATCGATTACCTCTATAAACCATCCCAAACCTCTTTTACCTAATGCCTAAATCTGCGTTGCCAGTCCTTGAAGATCAAGAGGCCTTGGGCGAATTGAAACACTGGCCAGGAAATCAAAAAGAAATTGTCACTAAAACGAACCTTTACTGTCACGGCAGTGTTAACTCAGAAGGTAATACTGGGGGAGAGATCAACGTAGACTCGAGAGAGTGTTATTCCGAGGGTAAAAATGGAAGAGGAGTCAACGTAGAAACGAGAGATTGTTATTCAGAAGGTAATACTGCAACATAACGAGAAGTTTATTCGGCACAATCGAGTTTTCTGTACAGCTGATAATCAAGGCCACCGAAAATAGATCTAGCTTTTGGTGGTTTTCGTATAATGCTGTACGAGTCCGCGGCCCATGAAATTCTGAGCCGGTCGTGGTGGCCTGTGTTGCTGCGCTGCCAGAAGCACGATCATGGTTAACTTTAGCCTTGAATAAAATAAAAACTACTAGGATTAGAAGGCTGCAATTTAGTATGTTTGATGATTGGAGGGTGGATGATCAACATACCAATTTGCAGCCCTCTAGCTTCAGTAGGTTTCGAGGTCTCACGGCGGACAGAAAAAGCGCGGACAAGGACAGACGAAGCCGTCTCAATATGTGAGGGCGAGAGGATTTCTTGACTGACAGGGAGAGGATATTAAACGACGCGAAGAGTTACTTCGGACAGACAATAAAAGACAGATACAATCTTAAGGGGTAGGGGGTATAGAGGGGGGGGAGATAGAGGAATAATCGTTGGGGATAATGGTGAAGCCCATCGCTCACTGAAATACGAGAGGTAACGAATCTCAATTCTGACTGTGGCCATTGAATAAGGAGTTTTATGTCTAGCATTCGCTCGTAGACAGAACGAATGTAAGAGAGCTGAGGGATGATTAAACTAGCCCTGATTGTTAAGAGTGAAACGTATGTATCTAACATCCTTATAGTACATAAATATAAACTTCAATTGCACATATATAATATATATATATATATATATATATATATATATATATATATATATATATATATATATATATATATATAATATCTGTGTGTATATAACAGAATGTACAAAAAACAAATTATTTTAAACAAAGATCCACACAAGAAACGCAACGATGGTGAAGAAACACAACACTCTTTATTCTGTACACTTAGTCAAACTTCGTTACTGCGCAAAAAATAATCTTACTAGCAGGAAAATGTACCTTGAACAGATCGGTTAAGGTTGTACACCAAAAAAATTGCAAAAAAACTTATATTTTGCATTTCCATATAGAAAAGACAGCCAGGAAAGTATACAATTACAAAATCTATTTCTAAGAGCAAGCCAACCCTTAACTGCATGAAAAGTCGTCTTGAGTAAAATTCCAGGTATTACAAAAAAATAAAAGTAAAAAACAACCTAAATACAGCCAATAACTCCAATAAGAGACGCTTCCAGAGTGGGAAGCTGGAAGGGAGAGGAGGGCTGGGTGGGGAAGATGCTGGGGAGGGGACAAAGAATGGGGGAATGGGGTTAGGGGCTCCAGATTCGAATGGTTGCCACTGACAGGTTATATCCGAAGAGCAATTGAACTTTGACGTCTGCCCTGCTGTTCCCATACTGCTCCTACTTCTGCCGCTTCTCTTCTGCTGAAAGTTGTGGTTGTTGTTCAGCAGAAGTTGTGGTTGTTGTTCTGAGTTGTGGCTGTAGTTGTTCTCCTGGAGGAGGCCCGGTGGGAGCCGAGGACCCTCATGAGCCAAATATCGATTCCACGTCAAAAACAAAAGGGAAGACGACGCTGGCTACTCAAGGGAAGGTGCGGCTCCAGTGATTAGTAGGAAGAGGATAGATTCAACTGGACTCAACAAAGAAGGAAGCGATGTTTCTCCAGAATGAGGGACTGAGAGAAGTAGATAAAGAAAGAGATTGTCAATTTAACAAATTCCTCAACTTGGAATAGTGTTTCATGCATATGTGGCCTTCACGTATTTCATGGGTTGGCAAGACACATAATGATAAATCAGACCTCTGGTAGAACTGACATGTTGGCTACAAAATTTCTATAGTTTGTTTGTTTGTATGGTATATTTGCGTTGCAGGTGGAACATGGAAACCAGTGGTTATTACAGCAACGGGACCTCCAACGGCTTTAAGTGACTTCCGAACCACGATCTTGAGAGGTGAACTTTTATCACCAGAAATACACATCTCTCACACCTCAATGGAATGCCCGATAATCCGAACTGACGGCCACCGAGGTGGTGCGCCAACACTATACCGACCACGCCACTGAGGCGCTACAAACTAAATTTTTATAAATACACAGCATATTTCTCTATTCAAAAAGTATTTCACGTGTATGTGGCCTAATGTATTTCATAGGATGGCGAAAAATACGTTATGGTACTCACACATCAAGCAGAACAGACATATTGGCTTGAAAACTGTTTATTAATAGACAGAAATTTTACAATTTGATTCATTACTTCGAGGTTGGCGGGAACAATGATCTGCTGGTCATTCTTTGAAGCTATTTAATATATATATATATAATATATATATATATATATATATATATATATATATATATATATATATATATATATATATATATATAACGCTGAAAACGCAGGAAAAATCGATTGACAAGGAGTACGTGAGGCCGTCGTGTTGCAGAGAGCATCTTTAGCTAGAGGGACGTGTTGCAGAAGAGCAATTCATAGGCTATGAGGGAGACAGTCAATACTTTGCTTGGCTCAGCATCGTTAAACCTTGTCCTGGGATCGAACGCAGGTTACTGGGACGTGACCTACGCTACCAAGGCCAAAAAGAGAGAGAGTGAGTGGGACAGAAAAGGTAAAATTCACGACAGAAAGTATTATAATAATAAAAAAAAAAAGTTTCCCTTACAACAGCACTTCATTTTCATTACAGAAGTTAGAATATTCCTTCAAAACACGAATACTTAAGAGAGAAAGCATCCCACAGGGTTATTCTAAAGCTAAGAAACACTTCCTAAACCTCAAGGACAACATTTTCCACTAAAAAGGATATTCTCAGGATTCTCAGCCTCTCTCTCATCCAGCCAGGAAGAAGCAGCACCGTTTGCCTTAATCTAATCAGAGCCCTGGCAACTAATCAAAGGAAAAAAAAAAAAAGACCCTAATTTCTTTCCGCAAGATACTGCAATAGTTTCCTCGAACACCTGATCCCAGTGTTCTCCCACTTCTTTATTCTCTTTTGACTTTTTTTTCTGTCAAAGAAAAATCCTGAGCCAATCGTGAGAGTTGAAGAAAGATGTGTAACTTTTTTCTTCAGTCCCCGCGTGGAAGAATACATTTTCTTCGAGTTTCTTCAAACTTCTTTCGAGAACTTCGATGCTGTATGAAACTCTCAGCCAGCCGTAGTGGCCGGTTTCGTTGCGGTTCCAGACGCACGATTAGGGTTAACTTTATATTTAAATAAGATAAAATCTACTCCAAGCTAGAGGGCTGTAATTTTGGATGTGTGATGATTGGAGGGTGGATACTCAACATACCAATTTGCAGCCCTCTAGCCTCAGTAGATTTTAAGATCTGAGGGCGGACAGAAAAAAGTACAGACGGACAGACAAACCCATCGAAATAGTTTTTAAGGAAAATTAAAAATCAATGTCATTGTCACATGATCCTTGTCCACCGAATTAGGGATTCACTTTACCTATCGAGATAAGATCCAAGATTTGAATGAGAAGCAAAGGTAGTACGTCATACCTTAGCGATCTGGGGCGAGAGAAAATGTCACAAAGATGACCAAGAAGCCTAATGAGCGAGCTACTATATCTCAGTAGGTCTCATTTTGTATTTGCTATTTGATAAATGTAAAACCGAAGCGATATTGCATCACTTTCTTGAAGGATAAAAATATAAACATTTGTTGTCTAGCCTTCTGATTGCAACAGCAATATACTATATTGCTATTTGGACATACTTTCTCTCTCGTGCAATTTCTATTTAAGTCAGTGGAATTATTTGCCGAAAATATCATCTTGCTTAGATTCTGTTTATACTTCTTTTTCTCTGCTGTTTAACTTTTCAGAAATACGAACAAAATTATTCATGTTTGCTTCCATTTACTTCTTACAGACAATGCATCTATATCTATATATATATATATATATATATATATATATATATATATATTATATATATATATATTAAATGTATATATATAATATATATATATATATAGATAGATAGAAAGACAGATAGATAGATAGATAGACTAGACAGCAGGTAGATGAAATACTTGCTCTTGTGATAATTCTCTTAGTATGTATGCTATGTATGTATGTATGTAATGTATGTGTATATATATATATATATATATATATATATATATATATATATATATATATATATATATATATATATATAGTCAAAACCTTAAAATATCCGTCCGCTGTATATCTGAGTGTCTGGCAGAAACCATTTAATGCAAATCTCGGCAGTAATATCACAAAGCTAAAAGGAATAAAAAAAAAAAAATAAAAAAAAAAAAAAAAAAATGTAAATATCTTAGCCTCTCTCTCTCTCTCTCTCTCTCTTTCTTTCGCCCACCCCCCCACCGCCCTACCCCCGGAGGACCTTGACCCGTGAGGCCGCCGACTGACCCAAATATGACTTAACTTTGAGCAACGCTAATGAATGAAATTTCCAGCACAACTTCTCTCTAATGACAGACCGCGTCATAGAGAAACTTCGACTGCCGCTTTTAAGATCCTCTTTTCAGTCGCTTTGATGAAGTTAAAGTGGATTAAAGGCAATTACCGCCCTGAGGTCAGGTGCAGAAAAAAAATGGAAAATGGGAGGTGATATTAGAATGAACGGGTAAATAAGAGATACGCAGGATTAAAAATGAAGTTACTGGTCAGAAAAATTGACGCGTACCACCTCAAAAATGGACAGAGAAAATGCACCAGTACGTTATCAAAAGTAATCTGACAAATTTAGTAAAAATTGGAAAGAAAGCTTATGTAAATTCTATTAACCTGTATAGGAACTGTATCACAATACCATAATACCCTGGGATTCACACAGAAGATTGAAATTTCGGAATGAAAACCGATGACAATTAAGTCGGCTTCGAAGTCATACAACGTCAAAGAAAGTGTTCGAAAGAGAACAAAAAATAATACAGTGTGGAATCCCTTAATCAAACGACAATAAGGCTACTGAAGTCAAGGAATTGGAACTTACTAAGTTCAAGCGAAGATGCGATGCATTAATACCCATAATACAATTCTCCTTGCATTTTAATAATTTATGCATTTATTCACTAAAGTACCCCTTCTAAATATGAACACCTTCGCCTCTTCTTAATCCTTTGAAGTCACTGGCCCCTGTGGACTTGTTCATGAAATGGGCTCATCTTCTGAATAATAATAATAATAATAATAATAATAATAATAATAATAATAATAATAATAATAATAATAATAATAATAATAATAGAGCCTGCAAGAGCCAAACAGAAACATAAAATTAAAAAGAAATTATCATGAGGACCAAACGCAGAGAGTGATGCCACATTGTAAAATAAAAAAAAAGCCTTAACACCGATAAATCCGACAGAAACTCCCACTCATACGAATCGACACTTCTGTACTGAGAGTAAGGGCTAAAAATAAATGAATGAATAAATAAATAAAAATAAATAAATCTTGATGCTTGAAGGCACACAAATTCAGAACTTTTCATGCACTCTTCACATCACCAGGTATATACTACATACATCAACTCGTATAAGGTTATGGCGAAAAAACTCATTGGGAACTTAGGGCATGAAATGTGGGCGTCGGATACAATAGGGGTTTTTACGGGGCTCTAAATCAAATAAGTGCAAAAAATACAGCGCCGGAAACACACTCTGAGCCGGAGATAAGAGAACTCCTCAGTCAATAACACTTCCGTATCTATAAGGGGGGCGGGGGAGGGAGGAGGGGAGGAAAGGAGAGGGAGGGAAGAACGCGGGAAGGGGGTTTCGCTCTACCAAAGAGGTAACCAAAAACTTAGGGGGCCATCTCTTTAAAGGTACGTATAAAAGGTTATATGTTACCGGCCTCCTTCAGAGAAAGTGCTTTTAAAGTTGTGCTTTGATTTGTAATAATCATGAGATTAATAACTAAGTTGGGGAAATACTTCTTTGGTATCCTTATGGTTACTCAACGTTTCAATAAACACTGCAAAATATGCACCTTCTTTTTTTCATAAATTTCAAATTTGTATACAAATACTTCTTAATCCTACCCCTCAGTTTTGACAATCCAAACGCATTTAACTTTTTAATTAACTGCACATTGTTGAAGTTGTGTTTAAAGTTGCAATGATCAAGAGATTAATGAACACTAATGCCTAGAAAATACTACTTTGGTATCACAGTGCTCATTCAGTTTTTCAAGAAATACTACGAAATGCGCATTCTTTTATAAATATGTATATAAAAAATGTTCTCAAATTTAAGAGCCAGTTTTTACAGTCAACTTTACAATCAACGTTTACATTCAACTTTTCAAGAAACTGCACATTCTTACTTAAAAAAAAAAAAAAAAACATTCTTCCGAAATGTAACCCACTGTTTTGGCAATGAAATAACATTCACCTTTTCAAGAAACTACTCATTCTTGTTAGGAAATTAACAAAACTAGAAAAAAATATTCTTCTTAAACTTAACCGACAATTCTGACAATCAAATAACACTGAACTTCAGCAAAAACTACACATTCTTGTTTTAAAATAGAAAAAAAAAATATCCTTTTGAAACATAAACAACAGTTTTGATATTCAATTAACATTCAGCTTCTCACGAAACACACTTTCATAATTTAAAATGATGTTAACCTTTCAAGTTACCAGCAACTGAATTCCATCCAACTACAGAAATCCGTAGTCAGCTCTATAAAACCAGCTCTCATACTTAAAAAAAGTCATTAAATGACTGGCTATTCTTCCTCAAGTCCTAGAAATGAAATAAGGGTTAACCATTTTGGGGCACCCTATTAATCTGAAATCCGTGCGTGGAAACTACCAACTACCGGTACTGTTACAAAAGATAACATCAACATTAGTCAGAGGAGGCCCACAGACTTTCTCGTCTGCTGGTTTAAAGCCTTTTTTTAACACAAGAATATCAGGTATGCAACTTTTGAGAAAATGCAAAGTTAGTCAATGCCAAAGAACATAGACAATAAGCAGCAATTTTTGAATGGTCGGACGAGGGAGGTGCAGCCTTGCCCAAAATGGAACTACTTCAAACAGATTTATTTATAAAAACGTTTTCTTTCACGGATCCACGGGTCAAAACAGTGGGGAGACGAATTAAGCAGCGCTTTGGCATACCAAATTCCGAACTAGTCAGCAGAGCTACCGATTCAGCGAGCTCCTCGTATATAACGCTACG
>NC_061107.1:9813608-9816108 GCF_015104395.2 Macrobrachium nipponense
AGAAGCCATAGAAACATACCAATACTACACACAAATATATGTAACACACACACACACACAGATACGCGAGGGCGACCAAATTTCCCCGGATATTCCAAACGGACCCACCCACAACGTGCGCCCTCCCTCTCCCTCCAGACTCCCTCCCTCCCTCCCTCCTTCCCTCCCCACCTCCCTCTCCCACCCTCCCTCCCTTCAGATGCCTGAGTCCTCGTCAGACATCCATCCCTCTTAAACTCGACCTGAAAATCCATTTATCCTCCATCCTCCATCTCCACCGACACCTTCCACCTCGATTTCAGGGGACCCACCCCCCTCAGGGGGCCAACGCCCCCCTTCCTCTCCGCCCCTTCCCAAAACCAGGGAAGCCCCCAAGCAACGCCCACACAAACACGATCACCCACTTGTGGGCGCAGGCCATCATCTCTTCTCGGCTTTCTTTTGATCAACTCGTGTGTGTGTGTGTATATATTTATGTATGTATGTATATATATATATATATATATATATATATAGATATATATATATTATATATGTATGTATATATGTCTGTATGTGTATAGTATATATTATATATATATATATCTATATACATATATATATATATATATATATATATATATATATAATATATTATATATATTATATATATATATATATATATATATATATATATATATATGCAGAACTGTATAAAGTGTAAATGTTGACTGTCAACGAAGGGCAAAAATAGAAAAGTAGATGCACATAACAGTGGTTAAAAATAAATAAATAAATAAATAAAATAAATAAAAATAAAACATTTGCTAAAGCAGGTATCAGGACGCCTAGGAAATGTTTCCAGACGGTCTGGTCATGTGGAAAGTATGGAGGAATAGAGGCTGGTGAAAAAAAAAGAGACATTTCGCATGCCTTTCATATACAGGAAAAGGATACTGGCGTAAGCGATACAGAGGTGAATGATGCAGTGAATGTGCGAGTGTTTGACTCACTGCTGATGAGTCTTCTGTGTATGTGACTGAAGAATCTAGTGTTGTTGACATATTAAGCATTATCTCTGGAGCTACCCACTGTTATTATTATTATTCATTATTATTATTATTATTATTATATTTTTTAAATTATTATTATTATTCAGATGATGAACCCCATTCATGTGGAACAAGCCCACCACAGAAGCCACTGACTTGATATTCAAGCTTCCAAAGAATATTATGATGTACTACATTCGAAAGAAGTAACAAAGGTTACAAGGTAATACTGAAAATGGAGATTAGTTATTAGAAAAACATGAATTAACGAACAAACAAACAAACAAACAAACAAATAAATAAATAAATAAATGTAAGTAAATTATTAAAATTCAAAGAAAATTGTACACAAAAAGCATTTACATGACTTTTGCATTTTTATTCTGAAAGTACCTACACATTTACACAGTCCAAATGCTTGAACTGGAATTAAGAGAAAAGCTGTATACACATACTACAATACATGAATTACAAAAGGAGGGGGTAAAAAAAAATTAAAAGCGTACAATGCGCAAGAAAACTCACTATACACATAAAAACATTTACATATGTCTTTTATGTTTATATTCTGAAAGTACCCCATTACACAGTCCCAATACTTAAATTGGAATGAGAGAGAGAGAGAGAGAGAGAGAGAGAGAGAGAGAGAGAGAGAGAGAGAGAGAGTACAATAGGCAAGAAAACCCTCGATAAACAAAAAAACATGTGTTTTTTATGTTTTTATTCTCCGAAATGCGTCTGCTACCAATTGACTACCGAGAGCAAATGTTCCAGCGCCAGCCAGTCGTAGTAATGCAGACTTTATGGACCCCCGATACTTTTGGCACACTTGAGCAGTATATTCGCCCGTGCAATCAAAGTGGAAGCAGTTCCGATGAAAATTCAATAGACGTTAAAAAAAAAAAAAAAAAAAAAAAAAAAGGAAGTTTCGGATAACGGTGCCCTAACTAGAATGAGCAACTGACCAAGTCGTGTTTTATTTTACTTTATTGTTTTGTGTGTGTGTGTGTGTGTGTGTGTGTGTGTGTGTGTGTGTGTAGTGAACGGTAACATAAGGAAAATAGTTTTCGCTTCCCGCGAAATAATAATAGCAATAATAATAATAAAAATGATAATAATAATGTTGACGGGTATGTCAACGTTATCATTATTATTATTATTATTATTATTATTATTATTATTAGTATTATTATTATTATTATTATTGATAACAGTAGTAGTTAACAATTAACAGTGATTGCTCTTTGAAAAGACATTAGTTTCACTGAGAAAATGTACAATAAAAAGATTATGTCAACCCATTATCCCCGTACGAACATGAAATTAATATTTTTTTCTAAGATCAATCTCTGTTAATTGTGACTGCTACTGATTTCAATAAATAATAATAATAATAATAATAATAATAATAATAATAATAATAATAATAATAATAATAATAAAAATGGTAATGAATGAACAGTAGGAGA
>NC_061107.1:9821108-9833563 GCF_015104395.2 Macrobrachium nipponense
TCACACCAGAAGCCTCTTACAACAATGTCCTTTTCGGTTACGAGTTAATTACCAGAATAGGATGCGCTTACAAAAACACGCACGATATATATATATATATATATAATATATATATATATATATATATATATATATATATATATATATATATATATATATATATATATATATATATATATATATATATATATATATATATATATATATAGTATATATATATATATATATATATATATATATATATATATATATATATATATATATATATATATATATATATATTGTTCAGTACATTCAAACGAGCACCTTAAGAACGAGACGACTATCTATAACAAATACGTTCCATGTATTTATCACAATACAGAATGCATTCTGTATACATACTATGTAAGCCAAACCAACGCAATATCCAAAAAATACAAACCCTCAGGATTTGGGCTTCGTGAAATGTCATTGTCCTATACGGATAACATTGTCCACACAAACACACACTCACGCATACTCAAGAAACTGGTAGAGCACTCAGCTCGAGATAGCAAGGAACGTGGTTCAGAGTCAAACTGCTTTACACACCGGTCGACCCAGCTAGAGCCAAGAAAAGGGCATAGAGACGTCAATTCTCATTCTTAGATACCTGTTGAGAATAGGATGTTATGTAACTGAAACTTTAGAGGTTCAAGCGAAGAGCCAATGCATTATTACTGCTATACAATCCTCCTTGCATTTTGATGTTGTACTTAAATTTTTTATTTATTTATCTTTTAATTTATTAATTGATCTGTTTATCTAATAACTGACCTACTCTCTCTGTATTTCCCATTACCTTCTGTTACATCCTTTGAATGAACATCGAATGAACACCATAAAATTCTTAGGAAGCTTGAATTTCAAGTCAATGGCCCCTGTGGTGGGCTCGTTCCATATGGATAGGATTCATCTTCTGAATAATAGTTAATGATAATAATCGCCCGTATGGTTCTATACTCCGAGTATAGCCAATACTCGTGGCTTTACAAGGTTTACTATATAAGCTTTACGACCAATGTACACACGTGAATGATACCTGTTTGACGTCATGACGAGACATACACGTCTGCCAGAGCCATTCTGATCTCTGATCTGGACTGAAGACTGGTCACTGTTTTACTTAAAGTAAAGAAAACCCTTCTATTCAGATTACATGGGCAAATTACAATCAGGAAAATAATTCTACCTGGGAAAGCTTCTAACATTTCTACCTAGTGCCTATACGTCAAATTTCCTATCTATGGTGAATCATTACGCTGAAACTGGAAATAAGTAAAAAAAAAAATAAAAAAAAACACGAAGATGGATCAATAAACAAATGGAAAGATAGTGAAAATTAAATTCTAAATATGGGAAAAATTCATAGAATATATATATATATATATATATATATATATATATATATATATGTGTGTGTAGTGTGTGTGTGTGTGTGTGTGGTGTGGTGTGCGGAGGAACAGCCACCCAAGCAAATGGAACATGATACAAAATTACCCGAAAACGAAAACGAATGAATGAACTGGCTCACCGTACGAAAAATGAAAGAGAGTTTGTAACATTCCCGAACTGTCATTTTCAGTATTTTGCCAAACAAAGAGACATTCAATTAAACACCGCCAAATAACATCAGTCGTATAGTTTGCAGTGACTCGAACAATGGACACCTCACGTCGAAAAAAAATGGAATATCGCTTATAATAAAGGTTTGTCCATAAAAAAAAAACGAATATAATAATAATAATACAGTAATAATAGTGACGTATATTCTTTAATATAATCATAACGACCACAATAAATGAATATAAGGCTTCACGAGAACATTTAATAAACAGAAATAAAAGATGGCAGGAATGAATCAAGCTCAACAAAAATGTGGGAAAAAAAATGCATTAAACCTAAAACGTAATGAAGACTGGAGAAGAACATTGCCCTGTTATTTAAATGTCAGACATCGTGTCATCAACCTGCCTTTTTATCAACCTTTTTTTTTTATTACTAAGAAAAATAACTCATAAAAAATTATCAGAGGTTCAACATCAAAGCTGCTGGAAAAAACGCATAAAAGAAAAAACTACAACAATAATGACTAAGTTTCATGTATAAACATATCACATGAAAGCAACATAGATTGCGAAAGAAACTGATGAACTTAGGAAATCACTAGATAAGTTATATATATATATATATATATATATATATATATATATATATATATATATATATATATATATAATATATATATATAAATATATATATATATATATATATAGTATATATATATATATATATATATATATATATCTGTGCGTGTGTCGGCAGAGAGAGAGAGAGAGAGAGAGAGAGAGAGAGAGAGAGAGAGAGAGAGAGAGAGAGAGAGGTGGTCGCGGGTAAGGTAACAATTTATTCCTTGGACCTCCTTAAATAACAACTGTTTTTTTTAAATAAAATAAAATAAAATAATATTATCCTCCGACTTATTTGAAACGCTGAAAGGAAGATACCTTCGCACCTTTGTCTTCAGGAAACAAAAGAAATTTCCCACTTATCTTACTTCATCTCAAACAAACGCCAGTGATGCAAAACCAATCAATCAAGGCTCTATGACAAGTGATTCTTTTCGCTTGAGTACTACACGGCAAAAAAAAAAAAAAATAAAAAAACTGATGAGCATTTCTACAAATGCTATCAAGAATGGTAGGACAGAAAAGCGAACAGCAGCCCTTGGGAGCCAGGTGTAAGCGGCAGTGGGTCCTCGAACCACGTTTTTCGTCTGGAGAAGACGCGACCAAAGTGATATGATAACTTGAGTAGGAACTGACTTCGGGAACTGCAATTGGAAACTTGAATAGGAACTGATTTTGGATTGGAATTGGAATATAGCAGAGATTATGCCAAAGACCAACCGCTGGAACCTATGAGGTCATTTAGCGCTGGAAAGGAAATTGAGAGTAGGTATTTGAAAGGTGTAACAGGAGGAAAACTCACAATTGCACTTTGGAACACTTGTTAGAAGGTGGAAGGCAAGATGAAAGAAAGAGAATATAAACGGAGGTACGGTAAACGGAATGAAAGAGGTTGCACCTAGGGGCTGAGGGGACGCTGCAAAGAAACTGAAGTAATGCCTACAGTACAATCCGTGAGGTACACTGAAATGAAGGTTGAAAAATGGAAGTTGGTCAAATGAATGTTGAAAAAATGAAGTTGAATAAAATGAAATTTCGAAAAAAATGAAGGTTGGAAAATGAATATTTGAAAAATGGAAGTTTTAAATCAATTCGGAAAAATTGGAAAGTTTCGGGAAATGAATGTTGAAAAATGAAGTTGAGAAATGAATTTCGAAAAAATTGAAGTTGGGAAATGAATGTTGAAAAATGAAGTTGGGAAATGAATGTTGAAAAATGAAGTTGGGGAAATGAGTTCGGAAAATGAAAGTTGGGAATGAATGTTGAATGAATGAATGAATTGAAGAATTTTGGGAAATGAATTTTAAGAAGTGACTTTGAGGAATGAATTTTTGAACTGGATCTTAGGAATCATTCCGGCGACCCCTGAGAGAGAGAGAGAGAGAGAGAGAGAGAGAGAGAGAGAGAGAGAGAGAGAGAGAGAGAGAGAGAGAGGCCTAAACGAGGCTGCGATGAAGCCTATTGATTCACAGCTACGGCCGTTTGACCTTTCTCCAGCCAAGGTGAATGACCCCTGGGTAAATGATTATACCCGAATCGAGGGAATTCCCCTCCGTCCCCTTTTCCGCAACTTTGTAACCATAACATAAATTTGATAATGTAATAAAAACGAAATTCATGAAGGCTAACGCTTAATGCCTCCGCTAGAAGGGTAAATAAGAGGAAATAAATGAAGATTAAAATAAAAGATACCAGAACGAAACGCAGAACAATGAAAAAGTCAAAAGTATTCCCCCCCAACAAAACAAAAAAAAGGGGGAGTAACCTTTGTGTGGGGATTACCTGTCAAATCCCAACCACAAAGAACGACCACAACAACAAGGAGGAGCAAATTGACAAAACAAAATAAAAATGCGTGTATGTATATATATATATATATATATATATATATATATATATATATATACATACATACTTCAACTCCCGCATTTTCCATTCAGTCATTTTTGCTCCTTATTGTATTGTGTGGTGTCGTTTTATTCACATCTGGAGTTGAGATACACACACATAAACATACATATATATATACACACATATACATATACATACATATATATATATATATATATATATATATATATATATATATATATACACATATATATATATATATATATATATATATATATATATATATATATATATATATCAACTCCCAAAATATAGTATAAAGGAGGGAGTAAATTAGCGAGCGTCCTACGTAGGATGCACAGATGACCAGAGGACGAAAAATGATTCACGAAACAAGCTTGGGCCCTAATCGTGGGAGGATTGGGGGAGATTGTCGCCGGCGTTTGCGAAAGGATTCGCCGCCGTTTAAATGTGGATGAAAGGGGATTACCCGAGTGGCGAATTTCAGAGAACGCCTCTTCCAGCAATTGAGGCGTATATGTGAGTTATGACAAACGCTGGAAATAGATACGAGATTGTCACAGAAACGTTTTAAACGCTGAGATAAAAAATGGGAAACGTTTTGATATTTCTTGAAAGGGTTTTTATACTTAGGCCGGTCTCAAGCCCAGATAAAAAATGCTGCTGAAGAATATACGAGTTATGATAAACGCTGGAAATAAGATAAGAGTTTGCCATCGCAAACGTTTTAAACATTCTGAGATAAAAATGGACAAACGTTTTGATATTTCTGGAAGGGTTTTTACGCATAGGCCGGTCTCAAGCCCAGATAAAACATGCAGCTGAAGAATTTATGCGTTATTAATAAAGGCTGAAAATAAGATACGCGTTTGCCATCGCAAACGTTTTAATCGCTCTAAGATAAAGAGAAAGGGACACACGTCTTGATATGCCCTGGATAGAGTATAACTGCGGTGGAAGATTTTACGCTTAAGCCCGTCTCAAGCCCACATAAAAGATGAGGCGGAAGAATATATGAGTTATAATAAACGTTAAACGCCAGACACAGTAACTGGTTTGTTATCACGAACTTTTTCAAGGTTCTGAGATGAAGAGAAAGGCAAAAACCTTTTTATAGGCAAAAACTTTTTTTATATTTCTTGGAGACATACGAACTTCGCAGAGGGAGTTTTTACGGTTGGGCCGGTCTCAAGCCCACATCAAAGATATTCGTTGGTGATTACAAACGTGTTAATCGCTCTGTGACGGGGGGGGACAATGGCGAATGCGTCCATGTCTTGGAAACTTAGTAACTCCTAGGTCGGTCTCAAGCTCAGATAGCGGGTGAGATTGAAGAATACAACAAACGTTAAAAACAGATATATACTAGTCTTTCCATAACTGCCATTTCAATATATCTGCTACTACTACTACTATGAGTAAGAGCAGTGAGAGGTAGTTCAGGCAAATGAATTTATACCTCCAAATGGGACAGGAGTTGCAGTTAATTTCATTACTGATGTCAGAAATACACTTGAGACGCCAAAGGGATTCATCTAATTGCATTTAAGGAACTTCGTACTGGGGTACTGATAGAAGCCAAATATAATACCCTAATTAATAAAAATGATTAATTATAACCTAATTATTAAAAAATCATTAAGCCATTCGGCGCGCCTAAATTGCACGGTACAGTCGCAACTAAAAAATAATCGCGCGGTACAGTCGTAACTAAAAATAAAGTCACTCGCAGAGCTGGCTGCCGAGAGCAACCAGACTCGCTGAACAGCAGCACCAATATGCAGTAAACGCGCCTCGGTGTCGTACTTCTCAGTTCCTGAGGTCCTTTATTCCTCACACCTTTGGATAATACATTTTTTCCTATTTCATAATCAATTAATTTATTTTTTTCTTAATTGCTAAGTGGGGTCTCTTCTTTCTGTATTTCCCTCTATCTCATCTTGCTTCTTCCTAATGAACACCATATTCTTTGGAAGCTTAAATTTCAAGTTTGTGGCCTCTTGGTTCGCTTTGGTACGTGGATTCATGAACATTTGATTATTATTATATATATTAGCCAATTTCAGTGTTTCCCCTCAAAGTTTAAATCACAATTTTTCCATTGCAACAAATACAACCACAGATACAGCAATGCAAATGTATTTTGACAGCCTCAACATTCGAAATTCTATCGAAACATAAAGTCAAGATTAAGAATGAAAATTAAAGATTAAGAATAAATGAAGACAGAATGAAAGTCGGGAATGACCCTACGAGGAAGGAGATAAGGAATAGTACTTATCAAAACTTTATCCATTATGGAAGTCCTCAGCGCTAGACCACCGCGAGACTATATAACAGATCTCACATAGCCTATAAAAACGGTGCGAGTCTATAGATACATTGCAAGCCCCCAAACACAGTGTAAGTCCATAAACACTATATTATACATATATTCCCAATTCATGCTACCTACTTTCTGAAGTCACCGGAGATATTTACTTGCCTCTCCTCTCTCCCTCCTCCTCTCTCCTCTCTCTCTCTCTCTCTCTCTCTCTCTCCACGCAGCAGCAGCAGCAGCATGCTTCAGATACAGCAGTATGCTCCAGGTATAGCAAACATGCTCCAGCACCAAAAGCATGCTCCAGCAGCAATAACAAGAACCTTCCATCATTCAAACAAGCACTGAAAGAACATACTTTTACGAAATAAAATGAGACATATTGCAACATCTACAACCACAACAGTTATATCTGGTGATCTCTCTCGTTATTAAACTCCATTATAACTCTAAATATGTATGATGTTCTCTACAAGTAGTTTTTCTCTAAAACAATTAGGATCACCTTTTTCAGTGAATATCAACCATCACCAACCAACCAGTGCCTTCCAAAAATTATTATTATTATTATTATATTATTATTATTATTATTACTTATTATTATTATTATTCAGAGGGAAGTTAAAGTAAGATTATGGATGACACTTGTCCTTCCTTTAACCATTAAAAAAACAAAAAAAAGTTCTCTTTCGATTTGGCACAAGCAAAAACCTAAATCCACCCTAAATCTGTTATCATTTCTATTCGAATGTTTAAGAGACAGAATAAATCCACAGGCGCTCAGGCCTTGACGAGATAATCTTCCACCAAGACGAAGCTGAACAGCTCCACAGGTGTACTTCCTCTCTCTCTCTCTCTCTCTCTCTCTCTCTCTCTCTCTCTCTCTCTCTCTCTCTCTGAGTTACTTCCACCCTTTCTCCATTCAGGTGGCGGCTACTGGAGGCTTCATCAGTTGGCACACAAAGACGCCAGCCTCAGATGCTTCGCCCAGATAAGAGATAGTTACTGAGCGAGGTGGAGGGGAGAGAACGGGAAGAAGGAAGGAGAGAGAAAGATGGTGGGAGGGAGAGAAAGGAGAGAAAAAGATAATAAGAGGGGAAAGACGCCAGGGACACAGGCAGCTGGGAGATGAGGAAAAGAAAGGGAGAGGGGAAGAAGGAAGGAGAGAGAAAGATGATGGGAGGGAGAGAAAGGAAAGAAAGATGATAGAGGGGAAAAGACGCCAGGGACACAGGCAGCTGGGAGACAAGAAAAAGAAAGGGGGGGGAGAGAGAGAAACTGATAAGTGGACGCATAAAAGAAGCAGCTACCGTGAGATAAATAGGTAGTTGAAAAGGCAGGAAAAGAGGGTTGACGATATTATATATATACATATATATATATATATATATATATATATATATATATATATATATATATATATATATATATATATATATATATATATATATATATATATATATATATATATATATATATATATATATATATATATATATATATATATATATATATATATGTAACTGCCATTGTCTCTCCTTGTATATTTGTATATGTATGAATGGTGATGTTCGTCCTTTATTGAAAGCAGACTTTCGCAAATCAGTGAAATAACCACCATTTAGCTTATTCTATGAAGAGGGAAAGTTTACCCCTAACTAGAGGTTTAAAAACAGTCTCCACACAGGTTATATTTGCCATTCTTAGATCAAGATAATCTCGAGAAAAAATATGAAACTCTTGCTTAATAGGAATCAAAGCCTGAGAATATGAACACCGACTCATGACTTATAAGACATGTAGAAGACAGGAAAGAGAAGTTAAAGTGGGTTTTAGTCCAAGAGAAAAGGTTATATTCGCTTTCTGTATATACCTGAACATTCATCAGCAGCACGTCTTTCCCTGATATAAAAACTATGTTATTTCCTTCTGCCATGCTCGCCAAGTGACTGAGCAATCACAAAGCAATTTGATCCCTTATCCCTTAAACACATTTTATCTCTCAAAGCTTCAAGCGCAGATGCAAAGCATTACTACCCTGATAAAATTCTTGCATTTTTATAATTTACTTACATTTTTATCTTCATTTATTGATTTGTTAATTAATTTTTCTTTTTTAATAAGTGGCCTCTTCTTTCTCTATTTCCAACTACTACATTCTGTTACTTATTTCTAAATGAACGCCATAGTCATTGGAAGCTTGAATTTCAAATTCCATAATTGGCCCCTGTGGTAGGCTAGTTCCATATGAAGAGTCATCGTCTAAATAATAATAATAATAATAATAATAATAATAATAATAATAAGAATAATAATAATTTCTTCTTGACTTTGTCAATCAACGTGACGTTGATTGACAAGTCAAGAAGAAAGTATCACTCATTGATGTCGCAATACCATGGGACACCAGAGTTGAAGAGAAAGAGAGGGAAAAAATGGATAAGTATCAAGATCTGAAAATAGAAATGAGAAGGATATGGGATATGCCAGTGGAAATTGTACCCATAATCATAGGAACACCAGGCACGATCCCAAGATTCCTGAAAAGGAATCTAGAAAAACTAGAGGCTGAAGTAGCTCCAGGACTCATGCAGAAGAGTGTGATCCTAGAAACGGCGCACATAATAAGAAAAGTGATGGACTCCTAAGGAGGCAGGACGCAACCCGGAACCCCACACTATAAATACCACCCAGTCGAATTGGAGGACTGATAGAGCAAAAAAAAAAAAAAAAAAAAAAAAAATAAATTAATAATAATAATAATAATAATAATCTTTCCGTTCCGTTTACCTTCACATTTCGTAACTGCTCCTTGACACCTTTCTTTCTTCACCTATTCTGTGACTCACTTAAACTCTCATCTGTGCCAACACAAACAGCATTTACTCCAAAATGTCTATGAAGTTGAACCACTGCCGCTCTTCCACCATCCACATTAAAAGTCATGGCTCCATCTTCTTGGTATCTATTCTCGTAATCTAACTCTTGCTCATATTTACTTTCTATTTATCTCAGGTTACTTTCACCAGACTATACGGTTTCTCGTCACTAGTCCCACGTCTCCCACGACCCATAATTCTATCAGACAACTTTTCACCTGCAAATCAAGAACTTTTGCTGACCCTTAAAGTGGCTATCCATATAGACCCTTCCCCAGGAACCACGAAGATATTATGAATATCTTTGTCGTCCTCAAGAATTTCTTTCCTTCTAAGTCCCATATTCTGTTTGTTTGTTTCTTTGTTTGTATAATGTTTTTACGTTGATGGAACCAGCGGTTATTCAGCAACGGGACCAACGGCTTTACGTGACTTCCGAACCACGTCCAGAGTGCACTTCTATCACCAGAAAAACACATCTCTCACACCTCAATGGAATGCCCGAGAATCGAACTCAAGGCCAGCAAGGTGGTACGCCAACACCATAGCGACCACGAATATTCTCAGCCTTTTCCACATTACAATGCCATCAGTTCTATCAGCAGCGTCCTCTCTCTCTCTCTCTCTCTCTCTCTCTCTCTCTCTCTCTCTCTCTCTCTCTCTCTGGCTTTTAATTCCAAGACAAACAGCGACAGCTCCATTCCAGAATTCCAAAACCGGAATATAAACCGATTGAAACAACGGAATCGTTTCAGTCGAAGGACAAAAAAAATGGATTGTGCTGTTTCACTTTGTCAAGGAAGGAGGATAAAGTTGCCTCTTTCTTTTTTTACTTCTCTTTTATCAGGTAGCCTTTTCCACCATACGAGGGCCGAACCGTCGGCTGCCTTTGAAGGGGAAAAGGGAAATGGTGTTTCCACTGACATGAATAACTTCATCTCTCTCTCTCTCTCTCTCTCTCTCTCTCTCTCTCTCACACACACACACACACACACACACAAACATACACACATTCACACACTGAAGACCATACAAACTGTACAGCACACGAACTGGTATCTACACAATGACATACACACACTCATACTTATTAATAATAATAATAATAATAATAATAATAATAATAATAATAATAATAATAATAATAATGAATAAAAATCATATTTATTAATAACAATAAATATATAAATGAAAAGAATAATAATAATAATAATAATAATAATAATAATAATAATAATAATAATAATAATAAAATAATTACAATTCTAATAATAATAATTAAAAATACTCATGAAATTAGTCTTAAAATGGAAAAACTAATCATCAGTTATGTATATGTACATACATTTATCTTTAAATATATGTACATCTACATAACTGTGGATTTGTTGATCTAATAATAATAATAATAATAAATTTTATTCCTCTGGATCAGATGCTGCAAAACCTAAAAGCAGTTCATAATAAAAAAAATAAAAAAAATTGGCGAAAAGATCCTGCTGTTCCTATTACGTCTGCTTCTTCAGCTACTGCTACTGCTACTGCTTCTGCTACTAGTCCCTGCTACTGCTGCTGATCCACCCATTACTCTTTCCATTATCTCATTTCCTCTTCTTCTGCCACTGATAGACCATTTGGGTGGGTGTCCTCTCTCTCTCTCTCTCTCTCTCTCTCTCTCTCTCTCTCTGAAGGAGGATCTTATTTCGTCCTATGTCTTGTTTCATGTTTAAATTAACCATTTTTCTTTCCTAACAAATAATTATAATAGTATTACGTTTCTGATTGTCTTAGCATAAGAATATCTTTTACATTTATCATAATTATAAGTCCCTAAAAATTTGTACGGGAGGACGTAGGGGTAGTACTCCCCCGGCGCCATCCCCAACCCCCATACCTCCATAAAATGACAGATAAACAACAGTGTAATACTCTGCAGGATAATAAATCTGTATATATATATATATATATATATATATATATATGTATGTATATATATGTTTGTGTGTGTTTATAAGTATATATATACATATATAATAAAACATAAACACTCATTTACAGACACACATATATGTATATATATATATATATATATATATATCTATATATTATATATATATATGTATATATATAATATATACCTATATATACAGACACACATAACAGCGAAAGAAAATACCACTGGTCGCACGCAATAATTCCTTTGAAGTATGAATAGCAGAAAAGGGGGAAAAAATACCAAAGCGTGGCATGAAAAATCAAATCCTATATATATAAAAAAAACTCTCCGCTGGAATATGCAAAGTCTTCAAACAGTTCAAAACATACGAAAAACAACCTAGGCAAATCCGACAACGTTTTTCGACAAGCTTTTCGATAACGTTTTTACGACATTTTCCGCGACTAACGTTATTACGACCAATTTTTTGTTTTCCGATAACGTTTTTTTCGGGGGAAAAAAGTTTTCGACCAATTTTACAGAGAGAGAGAGAGAAGAGAGAGAGAGAGAGAGAGAGAGAAACGCCCATACCTTATCTGTGCTACATTAATTTCCCAGCGACTCATTAGGGCTTTCAAAGAGGAGACAACTGAGAAGCAGACATGAGAGAGAGAGAGAGAGAGAGAGAGAGGAGTGAGAGAGAGGATGAGAAGAGAGAGAGAGAGAGTAGACATAAAAGTAAATAAATGCTTCAGGGTGAAAAAAAAGTTCCCCCAGGAAGGAATAAATAAAGAAAATTCAATACATGTCACAGACTCATCATTGTGATACCGAAGCCTTTTGTTTTTTTCTTTATCTTCTTCTTCTTCTTAACAAACGACTGAAAGGGAGTAAACATGATGGGTTAAAATAAACCTGTAAAAAAATGGAGAAGACGAAATAATAGATAAAAGGGACGAGTGACAAGCGGCCAGATCGTTCAAAGAGAATTGGGGAGAGAGAGAGAGAGAGAGAGAGAGAGAGAGAGAGAGAGAGAGAGAGAGAGAGAGATAATCCACCTATAAAGAGAGACCGTTTCTTCAAGAACAGGAATAAACGGGATTACTATGCTCCACGGTATACAAAAATAATGAATTTCATCCAATTATTTTGAGAGAGAGAGAGAAAGAGAGAGAGAGATGAGAGAGAGAGAGAGAGAGAGAGAGAGAGAGAGAGAGAGAGAGAGAGAGAGAGTCTCT
>NC_061107.1:9839063-9846563 GCF_015104395.2 Macrobrachium nipponense
TATCTTGATAGCAATGTCGTGATAGCTAAAGTAGTGAATGTATGAAAGTGAGAACGTTGGTTTTCTGTATATGGTAAATTTGTATTCTGTCGTGTCTCTGATTGTTAAACATCAATAAAAGGAAAAGGATTTTGTTTGTCTGTTTTCCCATCAACTTTGTTAAATTTGATGCTGGGCACTGTGTTTAATTTTGAAAGGAATTCATTAAAATTGCCCCACCTATTATCCCAAAATGTTAGAATATCATCTACATATCTCATCCACTGCATGTTTTTGGGTTTTATTGCATTTATTACTGTAGTTTCAAAGTATTCCATGTACAGATTGGCTAAAACAGGACTTAACGGACTACCTATACTACACCCGAATATTTGCTTATAGAATGATTCCCCGAATGAAAATATGTTATTAGATGCACATAATTCAACTAACTTTATTATTTTGTCAAGCGCCAATGGGAAATGATCTGAATAGGGGGAAATTTTTTTCCCCCCCCTCAAAAACTGAAGAACGTCCTGTATTGGTACTTTGGTAAATAGGGAATCTACGTCAAAGCTTAAAAGTACCAATTCAAATAAATAAAGGAATAAAGCTCGGTTGTGAAATAAGGAAAAATTCAAATAACAATTACCACCCAAGACAAATTCACCACTTCTGTATACAGTAGTAATTTATATACTACTAAAAATACAGAATGACATGAAAGTTACTTAGTCATTTACTATATATTATCATCTTCTTCATGGACTCTCCGTAGCTTACATAAGTATGGTGTTTTCAAAAATATATATATAACCACACTGTGGGGTGCAAAGACCACAATTATAAAGACGTATACACTAGCCAGGGATAGTCCATAAATATGGCACACACACAGAGAGAGAGAGAGAGAGAGAGAGAGAGAGAGAGAGAGAGAGATAAAAAAAAAAAAAAAAAGAAAATAGATAGAGAAAATAATGCTCTTGAGAGAAAAAATAAAGACAGAGAGAGAGAGAGAGAGAAATAAAAAAGAAAGAGATAAAGAGAAAATAATGCTCTTGAGAGAAAAAATAAAGACAGAGAGAGAGAGAGAAGATGGAAATGCATCTCCTTTATTCATTAAGAAGCTAATGGGGCGAGATGAGGCCACACCCACATGGTTGCGAGCCTCTCTCTCTCTCTCTCTCTCTCTCACGCTCTCTCTCTCTCTCTCTTCTCTCTCTCTCTCAGGTGCCACGTAGGTAGGCAGGAAAAGGGCAGCAGCGGAGAAGCATTCCCAGCTCTTCAAAGGCTCCCATTCTAATAGTTTAATGAATATGAAAGAGGCCCAAGAAACCGAGGAAGAGAACTCCGCCTCACCAACCAACCGGAAATTAGGTAGGTCGAATACGCCCCAGTCCTCCTCCTCTCCCTCCCCCCTCCTCTCCTCGCCCTGCCCCTACGCGGCCTACGGGAGCTGATAAAATATCTTTTTATTTATTTCTTCTTCTTCATCTTTTGGTGGTTGGGGATGGTGCTGGTGGGGGGTGGGGATGCCACAGGGGAGATAGTGAGGTGTGGGGGTGGGCGGGGGGAGGGCGTTTTGAGGGCGAGGATTTTTATTATGTGTGAAAACAAAAGGCCTACAACTGTAACGAGGAGGGTTTAATAAAAGGCCTCAGTAACAATGAAACATGACTTGAGCTCTTCAGTAAATTGGTGTTTTTTCTTTGTTACTCCACAAAACTGAAATGAGATTATTTGATGCTTTTTAGTGCACAAAATAAAACAGGCTACCGAATGATTAAAACAAAATTTGAACTGCTTCGTAATTTTTTTAAAGCCCTAAATGGAACATTTATGTTGTTGCAGAAAATAAAAGGCCCAAACGAGGTGTGGAAACTTAGTAAATAAAAAGGCCTAACGGAATGATGAAACATTATTAAAAATCCTTTTTTTTTAAGCTAATATGGGATGATTTAATGTTTGGACGAAAATTCAATCAATGCCAAAATGCTTACAACGATTCGCTTTCATTAAGTCACAAGAAATGTCCATGTCTTTCACAAATAATAATAGTAAGTTATGAACGCAAACACGACGTTAATTAAAAAAAAGAGAAGAATTTTCCTCGGCATAGACCATACATAAAGAAGAGAATCATCTCAATCTATCTCCACGGGAATCGAGTCCTGCAACTAACATTAACTCAACAAATATATGAATTTATATGCAGCCCGATCTGTATCTGCATATAATCCACATCTTGCAGAGAAATTCTTGAAATGACCTCAAAAATAACAGCCGAGCCCGGACTAACTCCTGTGGTCCCGCCGGATCGGTCGCCGGGACGCTTCTTCCCGAACTGTAACCCAGTACTGGAACTTCCCTGGAGAAAGCAGGACGCCATGTCTTAAAAACTTGAACATAAGATTTTCTTGGGGAAATAATCTCATGTGTTCCAACGCCCAAAAACCCCCCAGCTAGGGGGGGCATAGTCCAACCTAATTCAAACCTAAACTAGGGATTTGATGATGATAAAAAAAAAAAAAAAAAAAAAAAAAAAAAGGATTATTTGCAAAAGAAAAAAAAAACAAGCTAGGGCTTGGCAAAAAAAAAAAAAAAATAAATAAATAAATAAATAAAAACGCACACAAAACACAAACTATGGATTTAAAAAAAATTGTATGGATTTGGGTGGAAAAAAAATAAGCTATGGATTTGGCAAAAAAAAAAAAAAAAAAAAAAAAAAAAAAAAAAAAAAAAAAAAAAACAAAAAAAAAACAAAAAAAAAAAAAAAAAAAAAAAAAAAAAAAAACAGGACTTGCAATTACTAGTATACACCTCGAGAATTTGCCCGGGACTCTCGCTTTAAATACAAAAATCTGCGAACGCACCGGGAGGGGGGCACTCCTGTTTGTTGGAGACTAAGTGACCTTATTGACAGCACGGGCTCTTGCTCATGAGCAGCCCCGTAGACACACAGATCCGGCGTTTTCCTGATCAAATGATGTTTTACTCACCTTTCAGAAGCAGCTTGATGGACATGTTAGAACTGTAAATTACTACCATACCTCACAAACATTGCGAAGCTTTCCAATTTGTATATAGAATCGTCCAAAATTTTTCCAGTGTGAGAAAACACATCTGGCTGTATATACAAGTAGATGTCGCCTTGTTTCTCCTTAATGCAAATGCTACTTTTACGCTCGCAAGAGTCTTGACTGTCAGGAATTTTGCATCAATAAAACCTCATCTCCACAAAGGTAAAATGAGCAAACAAAGGTTTTGTCACGCACGGGCTAACAAACACACACACAAAGACAGCATGCAAAATTGACAGACATCAGATCAAAAGGATTTAAAACGAAACTGGGAAAGAGACAGCAAAGGCAAATTGGTCGTGTTTACGAAAAGCTATGAGTTCACAAACTGACATTCCCAAACACCTGTGTGTGTGGGGTGTGTGTGTGGTTGTTGCTTTCATTCATAAATGAATTATTCCTATAAGGGAAATCAAGATAATGATAATTTCGCCTGCTAATGAATGACTTTTTTTTTCGCTTTCGAGCTTAATTCAAGCGGAAATGCACAACGGAAACCAATCGAGTGTAATTTTAGCAACAGTGGGAAAAAACTCCTCTCTATAAAAGTGCTGCTTTTGTATCGGTTAATTGGGGATTTGGGATCTATAGAGAGGTTCTTTTGGTATTGATGGATCTGTAGGGTTCCACAGAAAACGTTGTTTTGCCATTTGTGAATAAGAAAACACCCATAAGTTTTCCGGTTGGAATTTTTTTGGGGGGTGGGGGGGTGGGGTGGGGGTGGAGCGAGAGAGGTCACTTCTACCCCACGAACCATTTAGGCACACTACTATTAGCCTAAATGGGTGATGGTCCCGGACGAAGACACGCCCAACTTCTACACCGATTAAACGCAGTTCAAGTTTACAGATGGAGAGAAAAATAATAAACTCTTAACTTATGGGAGAATATGAAAAAAGAAAACAGAAAAAAAAAAGCATCATACGGACAAGTGATTAAACGCAAAAAAAAAAAAAAAAAAAAAAAAAAAAACCCCCAAAAAAAAAAAGTTCGTTTCAAAACTGAATTGGAAAAGTAATGACAGAACAATGGAACAAATGGTTATAGGAGGTGTTGAAAACATTATACTTAGCCCACGGTCTAGATACAACGATGGGGGGGGGGGGGGGGGTCAGGGGGGGCCAGCGCGCAGCTTTGGGTATGAATCACCAATAATGTGACGTCCACGCGCCCTGGTCTCGCATGCGGTAACCAAAAACAACATGCTACCCAGGATCCATACAGTCTGATTGATCCTGATGCTCCTATAGTCGTAAGGTAGACTATAGGACTTGCTGTTTCGCCATATATCTTTTTATTCATTCATTCATTCTACCATTAATAATGCCAAGTAACTGCGCAGTATTTGGCTGCTCTAATAACGCGAAAAAACGAAAAACTCCAATATAAAATACCATCGTTTTCCAAAAGAAAAACCATACAAAGACCAGTGGGTACTTGGCTGTTGTCGTGCTGACAGAATTAACGTCGTATTCTCTGATGTTCCCCCATTTAATCAAATTAGTAAGAAATAGTTTATTGACTGGTTTTTTCCTTAATGTGAAAAGTGCATTTTTTCTTTTAATAACGAATGATTGGCTCGACATCATGAATTCTTCATGCATGTATGGAGAGTTGTTAAAAGCACTGCTTTTTTTTTTTTTTGGGTTTTTTTTTTATTGATGTAGAAAAACAAATGGTAAAAGGTAAATTGCTCAAGGTCGTCGAGTTAATGAGTATCATGAGTTTAAAAAAAAGTCCTAATGCAAAAAAAATATATCCTTCTGGAGAAAGAAATAATTTTTTTCATGTAAAATCCATCATTGCTTTATTTAATGTTGAAAGCCTCTCCAATAGTATGGCTATCTGCTGACACAAAGATTAAATCAACATTGCCTTGAACATTTCTTTGAGTGTATAAGGCCATGGATGGTCACTGTCATCATCCAAATGCAGTGAATTTTAAATTCAGGCATAAAAAAAATTATTGTTAGGGAAGGAAATTGGGAAGGTAATAAGTGAAAAGTGGTAATATCACCTCAGTTGAATACATTGAGGGATATATTGTCAAAATATTTTGTGTGAAATACCCTGAGTTAGGAAATAAGAATAAAGAAGTACCAAGGAGTGATACTTGGATAGACTGTGTAAGTAGGGAGGAGTTGCATGTACCTTCTAGTCATTTTTTTTTTCAGTAAGTAATAATGCGGGAGATCTTCAATGCTGTACACGGGAAAGCACTCACGGAGGGCAAACATTGTTTTTAAAAGCTTTGTTTTGAATTGAAAAAGTCTAATATTGAAGTTCCTGGCGATGTTATAGCTTTTTATGTACAGATTTCCGTATATTTTCGAATTAGATATCTTAATAATTGATAAAGTAAAGGAAACGTCAAGGGCAACATGCAGGGAGGCAATAAGAAAAAAAAGATAAAAGTTGTAACTTAATTAATAAAATTTTCAAAATGCAAATGTTGTTTTATTTACATTCTTTTGACACTTGAAAGATCACATTATCAAAAACATTCTCTTCTAAAAAGATTTTGACGGTGTGTTAGACTTAGCCCTTACCTACGTATCGTTATCTACAGGGGCCATGAAAAAACAAAAAAAAATTATATATATATATATATATATATATATATATATATATAAATATATATATATATATATATATATATATATATATATATATATATATATATATATATAATATACATACCTCACTTTTACGAATACTTTTTTTTTTTTTTTTAATACGCTTTTCGAGGTATTCCGTGGCCAATCCCCCCCCCCCCCCATTAAGATATCAGAGAGAGAGAGAGAGAGAGATCGAGAGAGAGAGAGAGAGAGAGAGAAATACATATACATATACATACACCGATATATATGTAGCACTTGTTAACAATTTTCCTGTGACTTACAGTCGCGTAAAATATTTATTTAGTCAGGCCATTTTGCAAGTGCCCTCTCTTCCACAGGTCACCAACAGACATTTTATTCCCAAAGCCCGATACTACTACTACTGCTGCCCCTCCCATATTGATATGTGATGTCCTTGAGTCAACAGCTGTCAAAAGGCTCGACAGGATATAGCAATCAAAGGTCTATTTATATTTTTGTCAAAATCAGAGAGAGAGAGAGAGAGAGAGAGAGAGAGAGAGAGAGAGAGAGAGAGAGAGAGAGAGATGGATGGGAGGGGGGACAGAGGTCAAATGGTCCAAATATAAAAGACAAAACGTTATTCGGGGTAAGTTGGGGAAACAGGGAGGCCAAGAATTAAAAAAATAGAGAGAGAGAGAGAGAGAGAGAGAGAGAGAGAGAGAGAGAGAGAGAGAGAGAGAGAGAGACCTGAGTGGAACAGGGTGGAGAGGGGTCAGATGGCCCTAATATAAGGTGGGGAGGGGGAGGCCAAAAGAGAGAGAGAGAGAGAGAGAGAGAGAGAGAGAGAGAGAGAGAGAGAGAGAGAGAGAGAGCCACACCTGGGTGGAGGAGGGGTGGGGGGAGAGGGGTCAAATGTCCCTAATATAAAAGACAAAACGTTATTCGAGGTAAGGTGCAGAGAAAGGTAGGCCACCGGCCCCCCCTCCCCCCCTCCCCCCCCAAAAAAAAAATCAAACAAAACAAACATTGGCGCATTCGTGCGGAATCTGCCGTTTGCAGTGGCAACTGCCTGACATGTCTCCGCCCCTTTTTTGCAAAGAAAAATAAAATAAACAAATAAATAAAGGAAAAAAAATAAAACATGACAGGAAAACAAACTCAGCACTAAAGTAAACATTGGCGTCCCCGTCTGTATTCGTCCAACGAAAAATATTTTCGCTCTATACCAGAATTCCGTAACTCGATTATGAAGGGGAGAAAGATTAAAAAAAATACACAATAAAAACTTTGCAAAACATATTTACCCTCGCCAATACAATTCAATGCGCAAGGATTCACAATGCAATAGATGGACCCTTAAGTCAACAACGACGCTGCCTTGCTTTCAGTTCAAACGCCCAATTCCCTGTTCACTTGGTTTTTGAGAGAGAGAGAGAGAGAGAGAGAGAGAGAGAGAGAGAGAGAGAGAGAGAGAGAGAGAGAGAGAACATCTTTATCAATATATTATTAATATATAGCCAGTGGGTTAAATTTTGACTGAATTTGAAAATGAATCGTATTAACAGCGGGGAGAGAGAGAGAGAGAGAGAGAGAGAGAGAGAGAGAGAGAGAGAGAGAGAGAGAGAGAGAGAGAGACATCTTTATCAAACTATCATTGAATCTAACTTCCAAAAGCAAGTCATGCGTTATAATTTGGCTGAATTTGAACATAAATCGTATCAAAGGCCTCAATAATTCAAAAATTTCGATAACAAGAGAACTAACAAACAGCTTCGAAACTAGGTCGCCGTTAACCGTGTCGAAACCATTAACATTACGAAAGGGTTCAAAAGCAAGAACTATTTGGAAATTGGAAA
>NC_061107.1:9854063-9864162 GCF_015104395.2 Macrobrachium nipponense
TATATATATATATATATATATATATGTGTGTGTTGTGTGTGTGTGTGTGTGTGTGTGTGATTTTTTACAAGCACGCAAGCAACTCAACCTATTAAAAAACCATCACGACTGACCCAAATATCTCTCTCTCTCTCTCTCTCTCTCAATGGAAATTATTCAAAACAGCCTTGAAAAGAAGAAGAAAAAAAAAACTCATTTAAAACTCGTGCAGGTCAATCCTGGCACAGGTCAATGCTGGCAAGAAAAAGCAATGCCAAATATTCCTGGAACCCGAACTGCCTTAATGCAAGAAAGAAACTTATGTGCAAAATTCTGTTTCCAGTTGCAGTCCTTGCAGAGGTCTGGACAAACAGGAAACGACAAAACTCACCAAAAATATTTATCTATTTTTCCTATTTTTCCTCACTAACATATTGCGCATACAAAGATATTCTTTAACTTTTATAAGAGGTGATGACAGCAGCCTTCACACATAATACCTGTAAGTATAACTTTGTACTTTATGATAACCACATCTTCAATGCAAACCTGACAGTTACAAAATGCAAACCAAGGACCAATTATTATCAAATAAAAAAAAATATGTAAATGAACCTTCACTCTACAATAACGATAAAAAGATTCCATACGTTCCTACTATCTGTCAGTAACTAGCCGAACCAATTAAGAAACCTGCGTGTTCATTCAGAAATGCCCTGTCAAAGGGAGTTCACAAGAGCGGGAATAAAGTTACCAATATAATGACATCTGCCAATACACTTGACGAGATAACTAATTCACTGTGAACGTTTGGTGCCCGGACCGGGGCACGGGTACACACACACACACACACACACACACACACACACACACACACACACACACAGCACCGTTCGGGAAACGCAAGACTGGTCAAACCAGTCTGGAAATAACAGGTTTTTCTCGGTCATTTCGTCGAGTGCTTAAATCAATAGAAGCCAGTGCATACATAAGACGGCGGTCAACAGACTGATTCAATTTGTGAATGATAATCTTAAGAGAGTGCTGACTCTTTCCTTTGACGTTTTCTAATGATTAATTTGCATAAATGGTTTTATGCATTCGCTCGCAACAGCTACACACGCAAACACATATATAATGTACAGGTATTTATTTATTTACTTATCATCACTGGGCTCCACCTCTTAATGGTTAAGATGGGGAAATGGCATAATTGATTTCATCATATTTTTGTCATGTTTGAGTTGGTACCATATAATTACTCAGGCAGAATTTTGGTCATATCAAAACAGAACAAGGAACTCCGATGGAATAATAACAATAACAATAACGGGAAATTAAATCCACAACAACCATACCCTATTTGTAAACATAAGTCAAAAACAAAGTTTTTATGTAGTCAACTTTTTGTAATTCTAGTCAGATTGACAAGGAGAACCGTGCAGGTCATCAAAAGCTTTCTGCTGTGTATAGTTTAAAAAACAATATCAATAGTGCTGTGGATTTACTTTCCATTTTTTGACTAGTGTGATTATGAGTTTTCTTTGAATAATAATAATAATAATAATAATAAAAGGAAAAAAAGCCACGGTTTATCTAATAATAATAATAATAATAATAATAATAATAATAATAATAATAATAATAATAATAATAATAATAATTCCTTATTTTCTTCTCTTGTCCATTTCTTCCTTTTTGCCTCTGTAGCTCCAATCTCAGGCTGTGATTACTGTCGTTGTGGTGATCAGTTGCTGGATGACGACCTCCAAGTACCTGACCGTCTTCCCCTTCAATTGGGTTGAATACCTGGTTGCCGGACGAAGCTCCTCTGTTGCCAGAGGTTCCATTTACGTCGTTGTCGTTTATTCTTCATTTCTTTCCATCATTGCTGAGTTTTGCTATTAACCCATAGCTGGACCCTACCCCATCAGAGATAGGTACTCATTTACAGCTGAATAGACTGAGGAAATTATGGTAAAGATCCTTTCCCAAGGAATCAACGCCGAGGAAGAGCGGTCACCCATCCAACGATGACCAGCCCCAATGTTGCTTAACTTGACTTAAGTCTATTGACGACCTAACCCACTCCTCCACGGCGCCACAGGCCTATCACCTGCCTACCAATAATGTGGAAGTTACTAACAGGTATCATCAGTGAAAGGCTATACAACTACCTAGAGGAGACAAACACCATCCCCCACCAACAGAAGGCTGCAGAAGGAAGTGTAGGGGCACAAAGACCAGCTCCTGATAGACAAAATGGTAATGAAGAACAGTAGGAGAAGGAAAACCAACCTAAGCATGGCATGGATAGACTATAAGAAAGCCTTCGACATGATACCACACATGGCTAATAGAATGCCTGAAAATATATGGGCAGAGGAAAACACCATCAGCTTCCTCAAAAATACAATGCGCAACTGGAATACAATAACTTACAAGCTCTGGAATAAGACTAGCAGAGGTTAATATCAGAAGAGGATCTTCCAGGGCGACTCACTGTCCCCACTACTCTTCGTAGTAGCCATGATTCCCATGACAAAAGTACTACAGAAGATGGATGCCGGGTACCAACTCAAGAAAAGAGGCAACAGAATCAACCATCTGATGTTCATGGACGACATCAAGCTGTATGGTAAGAGCATCAAGGAAATAAATATACCCTAATCCAGACTGTAAGGATTGTATCTGGGGACATCAGGATGGAGTTTGGAATAGAAAAATGCGCCTTAGTCAACTACAAAAGGCAAGTAACGAGAACTGAAGGGATAAAGCTACCAGATGGGAGCAACATCAAACACATAGATGAGACAGGATACAAATACCTGGGAATAATGGAAGGAGGGGATATAAAACACCAAGAGATGAAGGACACGATCAGGAAAGAATATATGCAGAGACTCAGGCGATACTCAAGTCAAAACTCAATGGAGGAAATATGATAAAAGCCATAAACACATGGGCAGTGCCAGTAATCAGATACAGCGCAGGAATAGTGGAATGGACGAAGGCAGAACTCCGCAGCATAGATCAGAAAACCAGGAAACATATGACAATACACAAAGCACTACACCCAAGAGCAAATACGGACAGACTATACATAACACGAAAGGAAGGAGGGAGAGGACTACTAAGTATAGAGGACTGCGTCAACATCGAAAACAGAGCACTGGGCAATATCTGAAAACCAGTGAAGATGAGTGGCTCAAGAGTGCATGGGGAAGAAGGACTAATAAAAGTAGACGAAGACCCAGAAACATATACAGAGACAGGAGAAAGACAGACAGAACAGAGGACTGGCACAACAAACCAATGCACGGACAATACATGAGACAGACTAAAGAACTAGCCAGCGATGACAATTGGCAATGGCTACAGAGGGGAGAGCTAAAGAAGGAAACTGAAGGATGATAACAGCGGCACAAGATCAGGCCCTAAGAACCAGATATGTCCAAAGAACGATAGACGGAATAACATCTCTCCCATATGTAGGAAGTGCAATACGAAAAATGAAACCATAAACCACATAGCAAGCGAATGCCCGGCACTTGCACAGAACCAGTACAAAAAGAGGCATGATTCAGTGGCAAAAGCCCTCCACTGGAGCCTGTGCAAGAAACATCAGCTACCTTGCAGTAATAAGTGGTACGAGCACCAACCTGAAGGAGCGATAGAAAACGATCAGGCAAAGATCCTCTGGGACTATGGTATCAGAACGGATAGGGTGATACGTGCAAACAGACCAGACGTGACGTTGATTGACAAAGTCAAGAAGAAAGTATCACTCATTGATGTCGCAATACCATGGGACACCAGAGTTGAAGAGAAAGAGAGGGAAAAAATGGATAAGTATCAAGATCTGAAAATAGAAATTAGAAGGATATGGGATATGCCAGTGGAAATCGTACCCATAATCATAGGAGCACTAGGCACGATCCCAAGATCCCTGAAAAGGAATCTAGAAAAACTAGAGGCTGAAGTAGCTCCAGGACTAATGCAGAAGAGTGTGATCCTAGAAACGGCACACATAGTAAGAAAAGTGATGGACTCCTAAGGAGGCAGGATGCAACCCGGAACCCCACACTATAAATACCACCCAGTCGAATTGGAGGACTGTGATAGAGCAAAAAAAAACATAATAATAATAATAATAATCAATAATAAAAGGAAAAAGCCACGGTTTATATAATAATAATATAATAAATCAATAATAATAATAATAATAATAATAATAATAATAATAATATGCAGTAAACAGACCACTATGCCGTGCTTTGTTATGATTAAAAGATTCACTGTTATATTTAACTGTAAATATAACAGGAGCTTTCACATGTTTTCCATTATGGCTCTTTAGCTATCAACAACAACAACAACAACAACAACAACAACAACAACAATAATAATAAAAATAATAATAATAATAACCAAATTCTGACACCTCATCTGTAACACAAAACCTGGAAAAAGGATAAAGGAAAAGAGAGATACTTCTGAATTATTTTATGCAAAATAGAGACGGAAGATAGAACACCTTCCCCACCAAAATACAACACCCCCCCGCCCGACTTCCCCAACCCAGGTGAAAGGTTAATTAGAGAAGGGGGGAGGGTTACACCCAATTCCCTCATCGCTTATGATCCACCTAAAAAGGTCACTTGGAGTCATTATGTCCACTGCCATACTTGGCAGAGATAAGGTCACAGCCGAAGTTGATGACAGCCATATATTTCAGAAGCCCAATCACGACCAAGCAATTAAGATAATCGCTTATCAGTCAGTTCGCCCCGATCGGAACATTCTCTCTCTATGGAACCAATATACTACATGATTATTGGGGGAGTGTTTGATTTATTTTCTTTGCTCGTATAATGGACGACAGAATGAGAGTTCTTCGTCTCTGGTGGACTTTGTTATAATGACGCCTTACGTAGTTGAGTTGAGCTGAATGTAGAATTTAGGCTAAAAGGCCAGGCGCTGGGATCTATGAGGTCATTCAGCGCTGAAATGGAAATTGACAGTAATAGGATTGAAAGGTGTAGAAGGAAAACCTCAAAGCAGTTGCACTAATGAATCAACCGTCAGCAGAGGATGGAAAATAAGATGGAAGAGGTAGAATATGAAAAGAGGTACAGTAAAAGGCAGCTAAGGGCCGAAGAGACGTTGAAAAGAACCTTAAGTAATGCCCACAGCGCACCGCATGAGGTGTACTGACAGCACTACCCCCTACGGGGACGCTTTACGTAGTACATTCTAACTTACAATTGAATGAGGAATTCTAAAACAGCAATTTTTAACAAATCTATAATTCTAACGGAAGCTTTTCATGAAATGTCAATTCTGGCACGTTCAACGAAAGACCAAACAGTGAAAACATTCTTTTTATCCCGAGAATGAGTGAAGACCTACAGAAATGAAGTCTGGTTCATGCAATATCTATTAATTTTAATGCAAACAAAATATTCAAAACGTAAACGGCGGATTTCTCACTCTGAGGCCCACATTATTCATCAATTACTACTCTGATATACAAATATATGAAAATCAACTCATGCATGTTTTCATTCTTTATTAGGCATAGAACACTGACCTGACCAAATATCAACTTTCATTTTTCTACATAAATGGCAATACGTCATAAGGCATAAGAACATTTCTTCTTCCAATAAACGTAATATTAACACTTTTCAAAACCTCATTTGTTGTTCATGTTCTCTTACGCTCAGACCTTTCTTTTCAAAAGTGAAAGTGTTTTTCAAATTATAATCATCTCGCAGTTCTTATGGTCTCAGTTTACCTCACAAAGATCCTATTTTTGAACATTTTTGGCCAAAATAAGAACATTTTGAGGCAAACTAGGGCCTATTTGGTAAGACCAACACCTTTTTGGTAAATATAGGAACTTGTGGGGGCAATCTAGGACCTTGTTGGTAAGACAAACACCTTTTTGGATAAAATGCGAACTTTGTTGGGGGGGGCAAACTTGGGCCTATCTGCGTTTCTGTTCGACTGCAACGTCAGAACATGTTCAAGGCAATAAACTGAAAATCGTACTTCTGCCAGCATTCAACAAAAGTTTCAAAAAACTAAAATGGATCCTTTTCACTTTATTTCGAACAAAGTTTCCATTGTTATTTCTGAAACTGAACGACCCACTGAAGGTTGTGAAGTTTCAGTGTTGTTTATTGTCCTTAGCAAAGAGAGCTAGTGTTGGGCTCCAATATTTGTCATATTGTCACAAAAATCATAGAAATACAAGCATAACACGACTCAATGATTCCTAATATGTTTTGAACTCTTATCAAAATTCAGTACATTAATAAGTAAATAAATAAATATAAATAAATAAATAAATATGAAAACACAAATAAATTAATAATTCTTGAAGAAAAATATACAACATTTAATAAATATTAACTCAAATTACCAAAGATATAGATAAGCAGTTCAGTTCGTAAGGAAAACGGGTTATTCAGCAAAAGAGAGAGAGAGACGCCCTTGAGAATATATTGCTTATACAAATCTGTACCTAATTCAAGAAGAACTTTGTCTTTGTTGAGAGAGAGAGAGAGAGAGAGAGAGAGAGAGAGAGAGAGAGAGAGAGTTACCGGCAGAAATATTTTCTTAAACTGACTCCGCCTGTCTACGTAGACGACATGGAAGAACTAATTGTTACCTGGTCAGGGTGACCTCGTCCGCCAATGGACGTAGATAGGAAAGTCTGCAACCCCGACGCTGATCAAATTTGTATCAAACTGGTTTAGGAAACACGTCTGGTAGTATGTCTCAAATCCGTTTTTAGATACCGCTTGCGCACTTGATCGTTCTAATGTCTTTTCTTGTGGTGAATACTAGCTCTCTCTCTCTCTCTCTCTCTCTCTCTCTCTCTCTCTCTCTCTCTCTCTCTCTCTCTCTCTAGGAAAATAGTGTGTATATATATATATATATATATATATATATATATATATATATATATATATTGCAAACTCAAAACTAAACCAACTACCGGTTATAAAAGTAAACTCATATATTAATGAATATAATTCAAAACCATATTATTTCTATCTAATTAACTATATGCATATATATATATATATATATATATATATATGTGTGTGTGTGTGTGTGTGTGTGTGTGTGTGTGTGTGTGTGTGTGTATGTATGTATGTATGTCGTCGAGAGAAAGAGTTACAATGATTAGGATGTCTCAAAGACTTATTAGTCCATCCGAGGAGACATAGAGAGAGAGAGAGAGAGAGAGAGAGAGAGAGAGAGAGAGAGAGAGAGAGAGAATTTCACAACACTCGGATACCCCTACACAGGACGCAGGTCCTACTTAGCCGTATACTTATGAAGCCTGACATTAACACACAAACAATGACGAACAAAGGCAACGAAACATCGAATAGCATTCATAAATAAAAAAAACATTATATCATACTCTCTGGCAACGCATTAATTCTCCAGGATGTCTCAGTCACACAAACAATTAGAGGACTGTAACTTGTTTTCTCTCTCCCCTTTCTTTTGTCTGTTTTCACCGACAAAAGTTTTCTTATAAAACGTCAAAACAATGAAAACTGTCTTCTTACCTTCTGCCATCAGAATCTGCCAGCACTTTGATTGATAAAAAACGCTTATATATCTATTGTTCCACATCGCAAAGAACTCATAGTTATCTTGATCTATTTCATAAGAATGTGTCCATTTCGACATTTTAAAAAAACTATCTAATGCTTCACATAAACAATAAACTAATTAATAAACTAACTATTTTCTTGGCTTCTCCCATAAGAATGTGTGCCCATTTTGACAGATAAAAAAAACCGCTTATCTACTGTTTTAAATGAACAATAAACTAGTTGTTCTCTTAGATTCTTCAATAAGAATATGTACCCATTATTCCCGATAAAGAAAAACCGCTTGTCTATTGTTTCACATAATGAATATACAAATTGTTTCCTCAAATAAGAATGTATGCACAAATTGTTTACTTAGCTTCGTCTATATTATTATTATTATCATTATTATTAATCAAGAAGATGAACCCTATTCACATGGAACAAGCCGAAAGGGGCCACTGTCAAGAAATCCAAACTATCAAAGTATACGGTGTTCATTAAAAATAAGTAAAAGAAGGTAGTAATAGGAAATACATAAAGAAGAGACAGATCAGTTACTATAACAGCATAAATGAAGTCACAAATGAATAAATATGTGTATAACGATCTAAGTACATTATAAAATAGAAGGAGAGTTGCTGTAGGTAGGGTAATAATGCATTGCAATCTCGCTTGAATGTTTGAGGCTCCAACTGCTCAACATCCTCAGAGGAGACTGTGCGCGTATTTTGACTGATTAAACAAAAGAAAGACACTGGAGGAAAAGCTAACAATCACCAACTATACCACAGGCACAGCAAATTCATCAAACACGCGACCAGCGAGCGAGCAGCCACAGAATCGCATACCATCTCACTTGTGGAGACGCCGCTGGGAGTGAGCAATTGACTGACTTGACAATACAGCTATGACTCACGGCCCAACGCATGTCATCAGAGCCAATTGTAGTTGGCCCTTACTAACCCCCTCCCCCCCAAACCTCCTCCCCCCAGCAACAGGGTCACCTGGCATCACACCTCATGCTGACTAATGTACCGGTTTCTTTTCATTCTCTCTCTCTCTCTCTCTCTCTCTCTCTCTCTCTCTCTCTCTCTCTCTCTCTCTCTCTCTCTCTCTTGCAAACAAGCAAACGCATAAAGATACGCTTATTGTTTTTATATGGTAATCTAAAACTATGAGTCAGTGTTTTAGATCAGGCATGCAAAGTCGATATCAAAATATATCATTATTATTATCACTATTATTCAGATGATAAAACTACTATTCATGCGAAACAAGCCTACAGGGCCACTGACTTGAAATTCAGGCTTCCAAAGGATATGATGATGTTCTTCTGAATGAAATCACAGAAGAGAACAGGATATGCAGAAAGAGGACATCAGTTATTGAAAAAAAGATAAATGAATAATCAATACAGATAACTAGGTAAAAATATAAATAAATGAATTAAGGGCAAGACGACTTGTTTTATGTACGTAACATGTGCAATACGATAGTAAGTTACACCAATAGTGTAAACCATTATGTCCCTGCAATTGTCAACGCCTGTAGCAAACATACCAACAAACTTCTGGCAAATAAAAGATGTGGAGATCATCTCATTCATCTAATCAGAAGTCTTTTTCCCAAAACGACAAACCATGATATTCCCATAGATTTACAGAGTTGCAGACCACGAAAACAGGGTCGTCTAACTTAAGATACAGGAAGATGGAATAAATTTTTATAACTTTAATGACACTCGTTCTCAGTATCCACCTCCATTCCTTTGCCCTGAAAAAGCCATCAGGTTTAAAAAAGTATCAAGTTAGCTGAAACCTGGTACAAGGGGCTCAGATCACTTCGTTATTTGAGAATGCACTCGGAATACACTTACAATGCACTTAGAATGAAACAATAACAAAGTCACGTCAAAATGATATCAAACTTAATAAATAATTATAATGAAAGCAAGCATGCAAAATTGATACCCTTCACAAGACAAAATCCCTTCAAGTTTACTTTATTTGACGAGACTAGAGGAAGGACACTAGCAATCATTTTGAAAGTTTTCTACAAAAATCTGATCAACACAGCAATTGATGAAACAGAGGAAGAGCAGACCGACTGCAGAACGTGCCTGAGTTTACTCTGTACCAAGAAATTTCTAAACCAGGACTAGTAGAGAATTGCGACTCTTACTCTTACTCTGTAATTCGAAAAAAACTGGATGTACTTCTACAGGAAAACTTGATCAGATTAGGAACCAATAGTCCTACTCAATAAACTAAACAAATGAACTGTGGTTCTATTTAAAAATCTACCACGATACCTTATTGTTTAGTGCGTTGCTTTGTGACCTGAAACTACAGGCCTTACAGATAATGGATTGCACTGCAAGGGCACCAGGGCAATAAAATACCTTAATGAAATATATTCTCAGGCAATGGAGAAAATAATAAAATAGCGGAAAGTCTTAGGTATGAAGACAAATTAAATTCATTTCACTAATACAA
>NC_061107.1:9864662-9889662 GCF_015104395.2 Macrobrachium nipponense
TTGTATTAGTGAAATGAATTTAATTTGTCTTCATGCTGAAGACTTTCTGCTATTTTATTATTTTCTCCATCGCCTGAGAGTATTCTTCATTAAGGTATTTTATTGCCCTGGTGCCCTTGCAGTGTAATCCATTATCTGTAAGGCCTGTAGTTTCAGGTCACAAAGCAATGCACTAAAGAATAAGGTATCGTGGTAGATTTTTATATGAACCACAGTTCATTTGTTTAGTTTGTTGAGTAGGAGTACAGGTTCCTAATCTGATCAAGTTTTCCTGTAGAAGTACATCCATTTTATTTCGAATTACAGAGTAAGAGTAGGAGTCGCAATTCTCTACTAGTCTGGTTTAGATTTGGATTTCCTTGGTACAGAGTAAAACTTAGGCACGCTCTGCAGTCGGTCTGCTCTTCCTCTGTTTCATCAGTTGCTGTGTGGATCAGATTTTTGTAGAAAACTTTTCACAATGATTGCTAGTGTCCTTCCTCTAGTCTCGTCAAATAAAGTAAACTTGAAGGGATTTTGTCTTGTGAAGGGTATCAATTTTGCATGCTTCCTTTCATTATAATTATTTATTAAGTTTTGAGTTCATTTTGACGTGACTTTGTTATTGTTTCATTCTAAGTGCATGTAAGTGTATTCCGAGTGCATTCTCAAATAACGAAGTGATCTGAGCCCCTTGTACCAGGTTTCAGCTAACTTAATACTTTTTAAAACCTGATGGCTTTTTTTCAGGGCAAAGGAATGGAGGTGGATACTGAGAACGAGTGTCATTAAAGTTATAAAAATTTATTATCCACCTTCCTGTATCCTAAGTTAGACGACTGTGTTTTCGTGGTCTGTCTGCATCTATGTAATAACTGTATGGGAATATATGGTTTTATCGTTTTGGGAAAAAGACTTCTGAATAGATGATTGGGATGATCTCCACATCCTTTTATTTGCCAGAAGTTTGTTGGTATGTTTGCAACAGGCGTTGACAATTGCAGGGACATAATGGTTTACACTATCGGTGTAACTTACTATCGGATTGCACATAGTACGTACATAAAATAAGTCATCTTGCACACAATTCATTTATTTATATTTTTACCTAATTATCTGTATTGATTATTCATTTATCTTTTTTTTAATAACTGATGTCCTCTTTCTGCATATCGTGTTCTCTTCTGTGATTTCATTCAGAAGAACATCATCATATCCTTTGAAAGCCTGAATTTCAAGTCAGTGGCCCTGTAGGCTTGTTCCGCATGAATAGTAGTTTATCATCTGAATAATAGTGATAATGATAATGATACATTTTGATATCGACTTTGCATGCCTGATCTAAAACACTGACTCATAGTTTTAGATTACCATATAAAAACAATAAGCGTATCTTTATGCGTTTGCTTGTTTGCAAGAGAGAGAGAGAGATGAGAGAGAGAGAGAGAGAGAGAGAGAGAGAGAGTGAAAAGAAACCGGTACATTAGTCAGCATGAGGTGTGATGCCAGGTGACCCTGTTGCTGGGGGGAGGAGGATTTGGGGGGGTGGGGGGGGGGGGTGGGGGGTAGTAAGGGCCAACTACAATGGCTCTGATGACATGCGTTGGTCCCGTGAGTCATAGCTGTATTGTCAAGTCAGTCAATTGCTCACTCCCAGCGGCGTCTCCACAAGTGAGATGGTATGCGATTCTGTGGCTGCTCGCTCGCTGGTCGCGTGTTTGATGAATTTGCTGTGCCTGTGGTATAGTTGGTGATTGTTAGCTTTTCCTCCAGTGTCTTTCTTTTGTTTAATCATGTTAAAATACGCGCGCAGTCTCCTCTGAGGATGTTGAGCAGTTGGAGCCTCAAACATTCAAGCGAGATTGCAATACATTATTACCCTACCTACAGCAACTCTCCTTCTATTTTATAAAGTACGTTAGATTGTTGTATACACATATTTATTCATTTGTGACTTCATTTATGCTGTTATAGATCTATCTCTTCTTTATGCATTTTCTATTACTACCTTCTTTTACTTATTTTTAATGAACACCGTATACTTTGATAGTTTGGATTTCTTGACAGTGGCCCCTTTCGGCTTGTTCCATGTGAATAGGGTTCATCTTCTTGATTGATAATATTGATGATAATAATAATGTAGACGAAACTAAGTAAACAATTTGTGCATACATTCTTATTAGAGGAAACAATTTGTATATTGTTTATGTGAAACAGTAGGTAAACGTTTTTTTATCAGGAAAAATCTAAGAAAGCAATTAGTTTTTTGTTTATGTGAAACATTGGATTAGCGGTTTTTTTATCAGTCAGAATGGACACACATTCTTGTGGGAGTAGCCAAGAAAATAATTAGTTAATGTTTATGTGAAACATAAGATAGTTGTATTAAAAGGTCAAAATGGACATTTATTCTTATGAAAAAGATCAAGATAACTATGAGTTCTTTGCGATGTGGAACAATTATATATAAGCGTTTTTTTTATCAATCAAAGTGCTGGCAGATTCTGATGGCAGAAGGTCAGAAGACAGTTTTCATTGTTTTGACGTTCTATAAGAAAACCTTTGTCGGTGAAAACAGACAAAAGAAAGGGAGAGAGAAAATAAGTTACAGTCCTCTAATTGTTGTGCGACTGAGACATATCCTGAAGAATAATGCGTTGCCAGAGAGTATGATATATTTTTTTTTTCTTATTTATGTATGCTATTCGATGTTTCGTTGCCTTTGTTCTTTGTTTGTGTGTTAATGTCAGGCTTCATAAGTATGTGGCTAAGTAGGACCTGCGTCCTGTAGTATCCGAGTGTTGTGAAATTCTCTCTCTCTCTCTCGTCTCTCTCTCTCTCTCATCCTCTCTCTCTCTCTCTCTCTCTCTCTCTCTCTCTCGATGTCTCCTCGGATGGACTATTAAGTCTTTGAGACATCCTAATCTTTGTAACTCTTTCTCTCTTACGAACATACACACACACACACACACACACACACACACATATATATTTCTATATATATATATATATATATATATATATATATATATATAGTTAATTAGATAGAAATAATATGGTTTTGAATTATATTAATTAATATTATAGTTACTTTTATACCGGTAGTTGGTTTAGTTTTGAGTTTGACAATATATATATATATATATATACTATAGATATATATATATATATACATATATATATATATATATATATATATATATATATATATATATATATATATTATGTATACAGAGGAGAGAGAGAGAGAGTCAGAGAGAGAGATAGAGAGAGAGAGAGAGAGAGAGAGAGAGAGAGAGAGAGAGAGAGAGAGCTGGTATTCACCACAAGAAAAGACATTAGAACGATCAAGTGCGCAAGCGTTATCTAAAATGGATTTGAAACATACTACCAGACGTGTTTCCTAAACCAGTTTGATACAAATTTGATCATCGTCGGGGTTGCAGACTTTCCTATCTACGTCCATTGGCGGACGAGGTCACCCTGACCAGGTAACAATTAGTTCTTCCATATCGTCTACGTAGATAGGCGGAGTCATTTAAGAAATATTTCTGCCGGTGTGGGGGGGGGGGGGTCCTTGGGGGGGGGGGGGGGGGGGGGGGGGGGGTTGGGGGGAACTCTCTCTCGGGGGGGGGGGGGGGGGGGGGGGGGGGGGGGGGGGGGTACTCTCTCTCTCTCCTCTCTCTCACACAACAAAGACAAAGTTTTTCTTGAATTAGGTACAGATTTGTATAAGCAATATATTCTCAAGGGCGTCTCTCTCTCTCTTGCTGAAAAACCCGTTTTCCTTACGAACTGAACTGCTTATCTATATCGTTGGTAATTTGAGTTAATATTTATTAGATGTTGCATATTTTTCTTCAAGAATTATTAATTTATTTGTGTTTTCTTATTTATTTATTTATTTATTTATTTATTTATTTACTTATTAATGTACTGGATTTTGATAAGAGTTCAAAACATATTAGGAATCCTTGAGTCGTGTTATGCTTGTATTTCTATGTTTTTTGTGACAATATGACAAATATTGGAGCCCAACACTAGCTCTCTTTGCTAAGGACAATAAACAACACTGACACTTCACAACCTTCAGTGGGTCGTTCAGTTTCAGAAATAACAATGGAAACTTTGTTCGAAATAAAGTGAAAAGGATCCATTTTAGCTTTTTGAAACTCTCTTGTTGAATGCTGGCAGAAGTACGGTTTTCAGTTAATTGCCTTGAACATGTTCTGACGTTGCAGTCGAACAGAAACGCAGATAGGCCCAAGTTTGCCCCACTCACAAAGTTCCTATTTTCACCAAAAAGGTTTTTTTCTTATCAACAAGGTCCTAGTTTGCCCCCACAGAGTTCCTATTTTTACCAAAAAGGTTTTGGTCTTACCAAATAGGCCCTAGTTTGCCTCCTAATGTTCTTATTCTGACCAAAAATGTTCAAAAATAGGATCTTGTGAGGTAAACTGAGACCATAAGAACTGCGAGATGATTATAATTTGAAAAACACTTTCACTTTTGAAAAGAAAGGTCTGAGCGTAAGAGAACATGAACAACAAATGAGGTTTTGAAAAGTGCTAATATTACGTTTATTGGAAGAAGAAATGTTCTTATGCCTTATGACGTATTGCTATTTATGTAGAAAAATGAAAGTTGATATTTGGTCAGGTCAGTGTTCTATGCCTAATAAAGAATGAAAACATGCATATAATTACTCACGAATGAGTTGATTTTCATATATTTGTATATCAGAGTAGTAATTGATGAATAATGTGGGCCTCAGAGTGAGAAATCCGCCGTTTACATTTTGAATATATTGTTTGCATTAAAATTAATAGATATTGCATGAACCAGACTTCATTTCTGTAGGTCTTCACCAATTCTCGGGATAAAAAGAATGTTTTTCATTCATTTGATTTGGTCTTTCGTTGAACGTAACAGAATTGACATTTCATGAAAAGCTTCTGTTAGAATTATAACATTTGTTAAAAATTGCTGTTTTAGAATTCCTCATTCAATTGAAAGCTAGAATGTACTACGTAAAGCGTCCCGTAGGGGGTAGTGCTGTCAGTACACCTCATGCGGTGCGCTGTGGGCATTACTTAAGGTTCTTTTCAACGTTTCTTCGGCCCCTAGCTGCAACCCCTTTCATTCCTTTTACTGTACCTCATTTCATATTCTACCTCTTCCACCTTATTTTCCATCCTCTCCTGACGGTTGATTCATTAGTGCAACTGCTTTGAGGTTTTCCTTCTACACCTTTCAAACCTATTACTGTCAATTTCCATTTCAGCGCTGAATGACCTCATAGGTCCCAGCGCTTGGCCTTTTAGCCTAAATTCTACATTCAGCTCAACTCAACTACGTAAGGCGTCATTATAACAAAGTCCACCAGAGACGAAGAACTCTCATTCTGTCGTCCATTATACGAGCAAAGAAAATAAATCAAACACTCCCCCAATAATCATGTAGTATATTGGTTCCATAGAGAGAGAATGTTCCGATCGGGGCGAACTGACTGATAAGCGATTATCTTAATTGCTTGGTCGTGATTGGGCTTCTGAAATATATGGCTGTCATCAACTTCGGCTGTGACCTTATCTCTGCCAAGTATGGCAGTGGACATAATGACCCCAAGTGACCTTTTTAGGTGGGTCATAAGCGATGAGGGAATTGGGTGTAACCCTCCCCCCTTCTCTAATTAACCTTTCACCTGGGTTGGGGAAGGGGGGGGGTTGTTTTTTTTGGGGGAGGTGTTCTATCTTCCTTCTCTATTTGTTTAATAAAAAATTCAGAAGTGTCTCTCTTTTTCCTTTATCCTTTTTCCAGCTTTTGTGTCACAGATGAGGTGTCAGAATTTGATTGTTTATTATTATTGTTATTATTATTATTATTGTTGTTGTTGTTGTTGTTGTTGTTGTTGTTGTTTGTTGCGGTTTCTTTTGATAGCTAAAGAGCCATAATGGAAAACATGTGAAAGCTCCTGTTATATTTACGGTTAAATATAACAGTGAATCTTTTAATCATAACAAAACACGGCATAGTGGTCTGTTTACGGCATATTATTATTATTACATTATTAATATTATTATTATTATTATTATTATTATTATTATTATTATTATTATTATTATTATTATTCAAACCGTGGCTTTTTTCTTTTATAATAATAATAATAATAATAATAATAATAATAATTATTATTATTATTATTATTATTATTATTATTATTATTATTATTGTTTAAAGAAAACTCATAATCACGTGAGTCAATAAAATGGGAAAGTAAACCCACAGTAGTATGCCTGTTCAATTTTTTTTTTTAAATATAGACAGCAGAAAGCTTTCGAATGACCTGCACGGTTCTCCTTGTCAATCTGACTAGAATTACAAAAAGTTGACTGCATAAAAACTTTGTTTTTGACTTAGTTTACAAATAGGGTATGGTTGTTGTGGATTTAGTTTCCCGTTATTATTATTGTTATTATTCCATCGGAGTTCCTTGTTCTGTTTTGATATGACCAAAATTCTGCCTGAGTAATTATATGGTACCAACCCAAACATGACAAAATATGATGTAATCAATTATGCCATTTCCCCATCTTAACCATTAAGAGGGTGGAGTGCAGTTAATGAATAAGTAAATAAAAAAATAAATGTACATATATATGTGTTTGCGTGTGTAGCTGTTGCGAGCGAATGCATAAAACCATCTATGCAAATTAATCATTAGAAAACGTCAAAGGAAAGAGTCAGCACTCTCTTAAGATTATCATTCACAAATTGAATCCGTCTGTTGACCGCCGTCTTATGTATGCACTGGCTTCTATTGATTTAAGCACTCGACGAAATGACCGAGAAAAACCTGTTATTTCCAGACTGGTTTGACCAGTCTTGCGTTTCCCGAACGGTGCTCTTTGTGTGTGTGTGTGTACCCATGCCCCGGTCCCGGGCACCAAACGTTCACAGTGAATTAGTTATCTCGTCAAGTGTATTGGCAGATGTCATTATATTGGTAACTTTATTCCCGCTCTTGTGAACTCCCTTTGACAGGGCATTTCTGAATGAACACGCAGGTTTCTTAATTGGTTCGGCTAGTTACTGACAGATAGTAGGAACGTATGGAATCTTTTAATTGTTATTGAGAAGTGCAGGTTCATTTACATATTTTTTTTTTTATTTGATAATAATTGTCCTTGGTTTGCATTTTGTAACTGTCAGGTTTGCATTGAAGATGTGGTTATCATAAAGTACAAAGTTATACTTATAGGTATTGTGTGTAAAGGCTGCTGTCATCATCTCTTATAAAAGTTAAAGAATATCTTTGTATGCGCAATATGTCATGAGGAAAATAAGGAAAATAGATAAATATTTTTGGTGAGTTTTGTCGTTTCCTGTTTGTCCAGACCTCTGCAAGGACTGCAACTGGAAACAGAATTTTGCACATAAGTTCTTTCTTGCATTAAGGCAGTTCGGTTCCCCAGGAATATTTGGCATTGCTTTTTCTTGCCAGCATTGACCTGTGCCAGGATTGACCTGCACGAGTTTTAAATGAAATTTTTTTTTCTTTTTTTTTGTCTTTTCAAGGCTGTTTTGAATAATTTCCATTGAGAGAGAGAGAGAGAGAGAGAGAGAGAGAGAGAGAGAGAGAGAGAGAGAGAGAGAGAGAGAGAGAGAGAGAGATTTGGGTCAGTCGTGATGGTTTTTAATAGGTGGAGTTGCTTGCGTGCTTGTAAAAAATTACACACACACACACACACACACACACACACACACACACACACATATATATATATATATATATATAAATACATATACTATAAACCTAATAAATACATATACATATGTATTTATTAGGTTTATACATACATACATACATACATACATACATACATACATACATACATATATGTAAATTCTTTTTGATGTTTCAGACCACTCTTCTGGTATTTACCATATTAAACTTTTCATGCAAAAATGCCCCAACGTGTTTTGCCCACCTTTGCCCCCCGCCTTCCTTCCCCTGTATACCCTAGCCTTGGCCTACAATGATAAGTCAAAACCAGGTGGATGCAGACAGGAGGTTGAAAGTGATGTCAGCAGTTTCAAGGCCAACCACATCTGCTGATTAATGGAAACCCTGTCTCTCCCTAATTATCTCTTTATACTGTGTGCTACCTGTTTGGGAAGATTTTATATTATAACTTTTAGTATATATTATATATATATATATATATCATATATATATTATAATATAATATATACATATATATAGTATATATTAGTATAAATATACATACACATGTGTTATTTCGTAAATACATGACCAAGTTAGGTAAATGTGTGTTCGTTTTGAATGACAGCCATGTGGTTTTTTTGACTGATATTTGTACACTGATTGGCAAGCAAATTCAGTTTGTTTGTTTGTTTGTTTGTGTGTGAAATATGGCTTAGGCATGATATTTGCACGCTGGCCTGGAAGGCTGTGTTTATTTGTTTGTTTTTATCTCTTGTTAGCAAAATTTGAAATGTGGAATGGAATGGAATATTTTGGCCAAAGGCCAAGTACTGGGACCTACGAGGTCACTCGGTGTGCTGAAAGGGAAACTGAAGTTTGAGAGGTGGTAACAGTGGAAGGAAAACCTCAAAGCAGTTACACTATGAATCAATTGTTAGAGGAGGGTTGAGAAGAGTAATGAAGAAGAAAGATAATACGAACGGAAGTACAACTAAAGGAACGAAATGGGTCGCAGCTAGGGGCCGAAGGAACGCTGCAAAGTATACCTTCAGTAATGCCAACAGTGCACCGTGTGAGGTTCACTAACGGGGAAAATGTGAAACGTTGACCGTGTGATTTATAAGACAATTTTACCGGAATGTGTTTAGCTTAAGACGAAGATCACCGTGCTGGGAGTATATAGATGCTTTTTATCAGAAGTTAATCTTTCCCGTTAATCGTGAAGGTTTTGGGATAGTGAAAGTTAAGTGGCGTTCGCACAAGCTTTTAAGATGATGAGGACAGGAGTCTTGCTTGACGTACATTTTTTTCCAAGGTGTTTGCCTTCGAAAACCGTCGCTCATTTTAACTGTATATATACAGCCCTGTCGAGACGAGTTAGATCTCAATTCAGATATTACTTCTTTGGAAAGAATGTTAGGAAATCGATCGTGTGTGTGTGTGTGTCTTTTTTTTTTCTTTTATAATTAGAAATAATTCTGGATCTCCTAGTAAGAATTTTGTATTCTTAGATTCTAATTTCATGTGTGTGTATATATATATATATATATATATATAATATATATATATATATATATATAGTATATATATATATATATACATCGAGCTACAAATGTCCTTTAATATCTAATTCGCTCTACCTCGGAATTAATATATTTACATATATGAAAATATATTAATTCCGAGGTAGAGCGAATTAGATATATATTAAAGGATATTTGTAGCTCGAATAATTTATATGAATCACGGTGATGTTATAAATACATATATGTATATATATATGTGTGTGTGTATGCACACCTGCAGTCGTTTTCACGCTCAGACCAGCGTCGCCCCGATATGTCCAAACACTTCACATCATCTTGACGCCCGAGGGCGAGCGGGCTGTTGGGCGCGAGAGAAAGGGCATATGATGTTTATCAGACGTTTAAAAGAAGGCGGAGCCCTCTCGCACTGAGCCTCCACTTTAGTGGTTTGGTTGGGTTGGCCCTGTCCGACGATGACCTTAACCTCGCCCGCTGTCCTAATTCGGGGTGGCATAAGCGGACGCACGCACGAACACACACGCACATGGTTTTTCTAAATTAGGATGACGCGTTATATTTTTGTTTGGCTTTTTGAAGAGAGGGGAGGGGGAAAGGGGGTAGGGATAGGGATGGCTCTGGCTGGTTGGTTGAGAGAGAGAGTGGTGATCGTGGTTGGTTTTACGTAGTTATTATTTATATATATATATATATATATATATATATATATATATATATATATATTTACACAAGTAACTATTTTCTATTGATATTGATAGTGTCCCTCAATTTATTTTCGCGACGGCACAGAAATAGTTTCCTCTAAAATGGACAACTGCAGACCCATAGGTGTTAATATCCGACATTGAACTAACGAAAAGTTATGCCAAGGGACACAGTTGCTTGAGAAATGTTTGGAAATCAAACGTATTAATGATTTCTGATATTAGTACTATTGTCTGTGAATGATTTGAAGGTTACACGTATAAAAAATAGATAAAAGAAAAAACTTGAATTACGTTGAATTACCTTAATGACAAAGATTAAGTCAGCATTATTGATTAGTTATTATTATTATTACTTATTATATTATTAATTATTAATTATTTTATTATTTATTACTACGAGAGATGAGACGAGGAAGAGAGGAAGAAGACCGGAGAAGGAAGAGGATGGAGATGAGAGGAGAGGAGAGAGAGATGAAACAGTTCGGCTAAGATGGGACAAATTTTTCAATGATTAAAAAATGCCAACAACGAAAAAGAAGGGTAATACATTAAGAAAACATTGAGAGAGAGAGAGAGAGAGAGAGAGAGAGAGAGAGGGTTAGAGGAGAGAGAGAGACCCGAGAGAGAGAGAGAGAGAGAGAGAGAGATAACACTTGCAGTCGCTGAGAAAAGCAATTTCCCTAAATATCACACATATCGGACTGCATTCCGTTATGATGTAGCTGACCGACCAATACTTATTGGAGATGCACATGGCAACAGGTTAGTCCATTTAAATCATACTGCATTGTAAGAAACGTGGATATTAAATCCACCTTTCATTTATTGTAGTCGTCGATGCTGGGGTCCGAATGATGATTTGAAATGTCTCTGGAGGTTTTTTGATTCATTCTGTTGTATGATGGTAAAGCGAGTTTCTTTAGAAGTAGTTTTATTAATTTGTTTACGTTCGGTTGGATATTCACCGCTTGCTACATGTAGCTAATCGAGCTGGTTGCTCTCTCTCTCTCTCTCTCTCTCTCTCTCTCTCTCTCTCTCTCTCTCTCTCTCTCTCTCTCTCTATACTATATATATATATATATATATATATATAAAATATATATATATATTTATATAATGTATTATATTATATATATAAATATATATATAAATAATGTGTACACACATACATGCATACATACATTAAGGGGATACTTTACTCTCTCTCTCTCTCTCTCTCTCGTCTCTCTCTCTCTCTCTCTCTATATATATATATATATATATATATATATATATATATATATATATATATATTATTACTTATATATATATATATATATATATATATATATATATATATATATATACATATATATATATATGTATATAGTATATATATATATATATATATATATATATATATTATATAATATACATACACATATATGTATGTGTGTGCTTTATATATAATATACTATATATAGTATATATGTAATTTATATTATATAAATATAAGTATGCGTGCATGTATACATACATACGTACATGCATTGAAGGATTTATACCCAAGATTGCACCGAGAATCCCAGAGGCGGTGGAGTGGCCAGTCGAAGGAGGAGGAGGAGGAGGAGGAGGTCCTGGCAGATGGATCTGTTGCAAAGGGTTTAGTGACCATATTCGGATGGGCGTAGGTAAGCATGAGTCCCCTTCCGCGCCCACACGCCCACTTTCACCGTCATTCGTCCCTTGCGGCTCATGCCAACTCTCTCTCTCTCTCTCTCTCTTCTCTCTCTCTCTCTCATCTTATATAGCGTTGGGGGGCTTATTGCTAACAAAGGAGACAGGCGCTCCGAAATATATAATACACTGTCACTATTTAAAGCCATTGTGTTCGCCCCCTCTCTCTCTCTCTCTCTCTCTCTCTCTCTCTCTCTCTCTCTCTCTCTCTCTCTCTCTCTCTCTCTCTCTCTCTCTCATCCGGATACTCAGCCTGGAACTTGTTGTAAATCAATCAGAGAAAATTACTGAAGAAAGCCACCTGTCTCTCATGGCGAGATTCCTTCATACAAACAATAACATAAGGACGGGCCACGCTTTCAAACATGTATGTCCAATAACGTGTTTGATCGTACGTTACCACAGACTGCAGCTGGTGCGTGATCGGATGTCAGTATGCGTCAGGGAACTTTTTCTTAAAGATGTTGGACGAAACGAATATCAAGTTGATGGTCAGTTTCTTTAGCCCTGGCCATACTTTCTCGAATTGTATGATCATCTGCCATGTTGGGCGTCTACATGTTTGATAGAGTGTGGTGGTCCACTTCGGGAGTAGTTTCAAACACCCCGTTATTTTTCTAGTATTGAAATCCGTCTCTGTTTAATATCTCCTAACACCTCACCGTATTCAGATTTAGACGAGAGATATCCACAGCGTCAGTTAGAACTATGCTGAGTCAGTAATTAGAATCCTTGAATCTGTCAGCGAAGTTGACACTGTGTTTATCTTAACCTCGTTATAGCTTTCATAACAACTGACTGTTTCTTGCTACGTAATAAGGCCGAAGCCCAACAGATAATTCGACCTCTACACCCCAGGCTGCACAATTTCATCTGAAATCGAACGCTTCGGGTATTCGCACTAAGTCAAATTCGGCGTCCCGCAAGGTAAACTTCTGGGACCCGTTCTCTTTATTGTTATGATCTGTGATATTTATAAAAAATTGCAGAAGTCAGGTATATCTCTTTTGTTGACGATTCTGTCGTCTTTTCTATACTTTATAGGACGTAAGAAATATGTGAATTATTTCAAAGTGAATTCTAAGGCAGTATTGACTGGAGACAGATATGAGTTCGTACGTTTTTTAAAAAGATTTTGGAAAACTTCCGTCGCTCTTTTGATCCTACATGGAAATGCCATAACGGTAAGCAGTAAGTAAAAGACCTTGGAGTCATCATCTCCTAAGTCTAACAGCGAATATGCATGCTGACAGAATCATCGTAGTGTCTAGTACGCTACTGACAGGTAAGGTAGGAACTATTTCAAAAGACATAGAAGCAGTGTGACGTTTGATAGGGGGGGAACCAACCACAGACTCTTGAATACCAGAAATCTTCCCCACCCCCCCAAAAAAAAAAAAAAAAAAAAACCCCCCCAACCCCCCAACCCCCAACCCGTCGCCCTCCCCAATTTACCGATAGCCAAAGACATGTTTCGAACTTCACACAAAAAATATATATAAATAAATAAGATAAAATAAACAGCTTGACCTTGAACGTGGTGCTCAACAGAAAAAGCGTTGGAACTTAGCATCATCCAGCAGAGCGTAAACACCAAGACCAGAAGCCTATGTCCTCAAATCCATCATAATATTAGACCAGAAGCGAGTTGCTCTCGACACCAACCAATTCTGTTTATGAACTCATCCAAGATTGTACCAGGATTTTCTCTCGTCTTCCACAAACCCTTGAACTGTCTCCCGTTCCAAAATCACCAGTATAAGTGTAAAATCAACCTGTGCATATATATATATATATGTGTGTGTGTGTGTGTGTGTGTGTGTGTGTGGTTGGGTGGGTGAGTTTCAGTACAATACGTTTTTAGGATGTTGTAGCGCTAATAATTCATATGGAATAAAACGAGAGAGAGAGAGAGAGAGAGAGAGAGAGAGAGAGAGAGAGAGAGAGAGATTAATGGGAAGAAGCACTCCCATCAGATTTTCTGGAAGACGGAACAAAGGGGAGAGGTATTACTGGGGTTTTGTAAAATCATCTTTTACAGGTTTTTTCCTTTATTTCTGTCAACCTACTTGTTGACACCGAGCTGTTATGGCATCATGAAGGTTTTTTTTTAGTAACGCTTTTTTTTTGTCTGTAGCCTCGTGGTGGGGATTTGGTTGCAGAGATGTGTCTATACGGGGTTATAACATTCTTATATATTCTACACACACACACACACGCATGCACAATTCTATATATATATATATATATATATATATATATATATATATATAAGGATATATTGATGTATTCGAAAAAACTGCATATATATATATATATATATATATATATATATATATATATATATATGTATATATATATATATATACATATATATATATATATATATATATACATATATATATATATATATATATATATATATATATATATATATATATATATATAAGTGTCTTTATAGTTATGATTCTGCGCAATTTATTACCTATTTTAGTAAGATAATATTGCCATTTTTTCAATTTTTCAAAAAGAAGTAACGTCGGAGAGAGAGAGAGAGAGAGAGAGAGAGAGAGAGAGAGAGAGAGAGAGAGAAGAGAGAGCGAGAGAGAGAGAGAGAGATTTGATGCAGCATTGTCACCTTCTGTGGGTGTTACAATCATTCGGGTAATTACTTTATTAACATGTCATTAATTTGACTTCTTGATTATATAGGAGTTTTTGTGTAATTAAGCCAAAAATTACATTTGTTTGTTTAGTTTTTAACCGATTTCATTCTTCAGTCTCACACTGCGTGTCTTGTATATGTATGGGTCATGCTGTGAATTAATTTTGCATGATTTTTATTATTACTTTGACCTGATAGGGGAGGTTATTTTGAATACGGATATTTTTCTATTTATTCTGTCCTGCTTGTACGCCAATTTGAATTTTGACTTATTTTTTTAAAATTCACTTTCAGTTTCTTAAGTAGCGAGTGCAGATATTATAGTTGGACTTGGTATTAGACAATTAATTCTATCGTTAGCATCGATTCACTTAATATTTACTTTCATTATTATTTTTGAATGAAACTATGGCTCCACCATGATTACTTCCCTTAAGAGGGTAGTGCCGTCAGTGCACCTCACACGTTGCACTGTAGACATTACTTAATGGTCTTTGCACCGCCCCTTCGGCCCCTAGCTGCAACCCCTTTCCTACCTTTTACTGTACCTCCGTTCATATTTTTCTTGCATCTGACTTTTCACCCCTTCGGAACAAGTGTTTTATAGTGCAGCTGCGAGGTCTTCCTCCCGTTACACATTTAAAACCTCTTTGAATGTGTATTCCAGTGCCAAACCAGATTTCTAATGTCCAGTTCTTAATGACGCTTAATTGCAGTCTCTTTATTACTGTTCCGTCTTCAGGGTATATTTCCAGTTTCCAAATAGTTCTTGCTTTTGAACCCTTTCGTAATATTAATGGTTTCGACACAGTTAACGGCGACCTAGTTTCGAAGCTGTTTGTTAGTTCTCTTGTTTTCGAAATTTTTGAATTATTGAGGCCTTTGATACGATTCATGTTCAAATTCAGCCAAATTATAACGCATGACTTGCTTTTGGAAGTTAGATTCAATGATAGATTGATAAATGATGTTCTCTCTCTCTCTCTCTATCTCTCTCTCTCTCTCTCTCTCTCTCTCTCTTACTGCTGTAAAAAACGATCTATGTTGAAATTCAGTCGAAATTTAACCCACTGGCAATATATTGATAAAGATGTCCTCCTCTCTTCTCTCTCTCACCTCTCTCTCTCTCTCTCTCTCTCTCTCTCTCTCTCTCTCTCTCTCGTTCCCCTCCTCCTCTCTCTCTCTCTCTCACTGCTGTAAATACGATCTATTTTGAAATTCAGTCAAAATTTAACCCCCTCCCTGGCTATTATATAATTGATGTTTCTCTCTCTCTCTCTCTCTCCGCTCTCTCTCTCTCGCTCTCTCTCTCCTCTCTCTCTCTCTCAAAAACAAAGTGAACAGAGAATTGGCGTTTGAACTGAAAGCAAGGCAGCGTCGTTGTTGACTTGAGGTCCATCTATTGCATTGTGAATCCTTGCGCATTGAATTGTATTGGCGAGGGTAAATATGTTTTGCAAAGTTTTTATTGTGTATTTTTTTTTAATCTTCTCCCCTTCATAATCGAGTTACGGAATTCTGGTATAGAGCGAAAATATTTTTCGTTGGACGAATACAGACGGGGACGCCAATGTTTACTTTAGTGCTGAGTTTGTTTTCCTGTCATGTTTTATTTTTTTTCCTTTATTTATTTGTTTATTTTATTTTCCTTTGCAAAAAAGGGGCGGAGGACATGTCAGGCAGTTGCCACTGCAAACGGCAGATTCGCACGTATGCGCCAATGTTTGTTTTGTTTGATTTTTTTTTTTTTTTGTGGGGGGGGGGGGGTGGCCTACCTTTCTCTGCACCTTACCCCGAATAACGTTTTGTCTTTTTATATTAGGGCCATTTGACCGCTTTCCCCCCACCCCTCCTCCACCCAGGTGTGGCTCTCTCTCTCTCTCTCTCTCTCTCTCTCTCTCTCATCTCTCTCTCTCTATTTTTTTTAATTCATGGCCTCCCTGTTTCCCCAACTTACCCCGAATAACGTTTTGTCTTTTATATTAGGACCATTTGACCCCTGTCCCCCTCCCCCATCCAGCTCTCTCTCTCTCTCTCTCTCTCTCTCTCTCGTCTCTCTCTCTCTCTCTGCAGAGATACTCATTGATACTACATATGAGGCAATAAAGCAGCATACCTACGAAGAAATAAATTACGATATGACAACAGAAAAGCAAATCCCGAAGAGGCTCTACCCAGATCTATACAATGACGGGAAAGAGGAAAAAATAGACAAGAAAGACAAAATCTGCAACCTTTTGAAAAGAGGGAATTGCAGATTTGGAGAAAGAAAGATGTTACTACAAAACATCCTAAGATATGTCAAAACTATGAAATATATGGTAAATTGCATACTTAGATGGATTATTGGGGATGATTGCAGAGATCTGCATCCAAAAATATGTAAAAACCTAAAGAAGGAAAAGGATGTAAGTTCGACAAAAAATGCAAATATATGCACCCTGTAGCCATGAATCATAATCAAATAAATAACCTACAAGTAATAAAATCCAAAATAAGAAAGAAACAAATAAAGAGAGAAATCAAGAATATCAGGTTAAAAGAGAAAAGCAAACCACCAATGAGATATGCAGAGGTGTCAGCAAAAAATTTCAAAGCATCAGCTCCGAAATTCTACTCAAGAGATAATAACTGTATTTATTATGCAAGAGGATATTGCAGAAACGGAGAAAATTGCAGATTCAGACACAAAATGAATAATTATGATGAAGGAAGATCAAATATTATGGAAAAGTTGGATTTTTTAATGTCAGAATTTCTGGAAATGAAAAAAAGAACAACATACCAGAACAGGAAAGAGACATGGGAAAATCCTTATTACTACCAGTATTAAATGAAGGAGAAAACACGCAAACCATCATAGTGATGAATGCGCAGGGTTTAGTTACGAGTAACTCAAAAAGAAAAATAGAGTACTTAGAAGAACTAACCCAAAATGAAAGAAAATAGATATAATGAATATAAGTGAAACCTGGTATTCCCAAGAGACTGGGAATGATGATCAAATAAAAGGGTTCCAAAACTTATAGATCAGATAGAAAAAATAGGAATCAAGGGGGAACCGCAATATATGGGAAAGACAAAAAACAAGGAAAAATATATGAGAAATATAGTAAACTCAGAATGTGAACTAATAGCGGTAGAATTTGAATCTGAAAAATTGATGAACATAGTAATATATAGACCTCCTAATACTAAAGAGTTTGACTTAATAATTGAAAAATTGGATGATATATGTAGAAATCACAAGGACTGGACTATTCTCCTATCTGGTACTTCAACTTTCCTTTCGTAGAATGGAAAGAACGAATAGGAGATTGTGGTTGTACTTATACATATAAAAAAGAGAGTACTAGTAGTGCAGAAGATAAAAGGCAATTTGAAAAGCTATTAGATATGCTACTAGAATACAACATTCAACAAATAAATCACCTGCCAACAAGAAAGGAAAATACTTTAGACCTAGTATTTGTGAACGAGATGATTATGTTAAAGAAATAATAGTTTATAATGCGAGTATCAGACCATAATGTATAAGAATTAACCGTTCATCAAAGTAGATAACCAGTTCAAAAATTCCAAAAGGCAGTTGAAATTAGAGATAGCAAGCAAATGAAAAAGTGGGAAGGATATGGAAAAGTACAAAACAACTATTCTACAGTAAAAAATATAAAATGGTCAGAAAATTAATGAAGAATTAAACAAAGATTTGGGATAACATTTTCGTAAGTGATGACATAATAAAGGGTAAATACGGAGATATTCAGTATAAAATATTGGAGAAAATAGTGGAAAAATATATACCGAAGAAGAAAAGTAAACATCATTCATGCATACAAGAGACAGAAGGATCTTGATTCCAGAAAATCAGAAAGTGGAAAAAAGGTCTTGCAAAAGAAAAAAAATGCATGGAAAGTTTAATAGAACTAAAAAGTAAGATAGAAAATGCAGAACAAAAGATTATACAATCAAAAGAAAATGAAAAACGGGACTTGGAAGAAAAAACCCTATTAAATATCAAGCAAAACCCAAACTATTATACTCATATGCGAAGAAGATGAATAAAAGAAGAATAGAAATAGGCCCTCTGAGAATTGAAGGGAGATTAACGAATGAAAAAAAGGAAATTTGCAACATACTGGCAGAACGATATAAGAGAGAATTCACCCCTAGAATAGATAATGAAGATAATGATATAGAAGTAAGGGATGAAAATAGTGAATATTTAGCTGACATAGATATTAATGAAGCTGATATTGTGCAGGCTATTAATGAAATTAAAAATGGAGCTGCTGCAGGGCCTGATGGAATTCCTGCTATTTTGTTAAAGAAAGTAGTTCATTCTATCGCAAAGCCACTTTGCAATATTATTAAGACAAAGTGTAGATACAGGCAAGATTTATGATGAGCACAAATTTAGCATATATTACCCCTACTTTCAAAAGTGGATCAAGACTAGAGGCAAGTAATTATAGGCCTGTGAAGTCTAACATCACATATTATGAAAGTAGTGAAAGGGTAATGAAGAAAAATATTATGAAACATTTAATAAAAAAATAATTTGTTTAATAAAGGACAACATGGTTTCGTACCCGGAAAAAGTACACAAACCCAACTGTTAGTCCACCGTGAGAACATATTCAAAAATATGAAAAGCGGAAATGAAACAGATGTGGTTTATTTAGACTTTGCAAAAGCTTTTGATAAAGTAGACCATAATATATTAGCGAAGAAAATTAGAAAACACAATATCGTGGATAAAGTAGGAAGATGGTTAAAAGAATTTTTACACAACAGAAAACAGATAGTTATTGCAAACGACGAGAAATCGGATGAAGCCAAGGTAATATCCGGTGTGCCGCAAGGTACTAGTGTTTAGCTGCAATACTGTTTGTTATTATGATTGAAGAACATAGACAATAATGTTAAGGATTCGGTAGTGAGTAGTTTCGCAGATGACACAAGAATAAGTAGAGAAATTACTTGTGATGAAGATAGGAACGCTCTACAAAGAGACCTTAACAAAGTATATGATTGGGCAGAGGTAAATAGGATGGTATTTAACTCTGATAAATTTGAATCAATAAATTATGGAGACAGAGAAAGAAAGCTATATGCATATAAGGGACCTAATAATGAGACCATCACAAATAAGGAAGCAGTTAAAGACCTTGGTGTGATGATGAATAGGAAACATTGTTATGCAATGAACAAATAGCAACTCTGTTGGCAAAATGTAAAGCACAAATATGGGAATGTTGTTACGGCACTTCAAAACAAGAAAAGCTGAACACATGATTATGCTTTATAAAACATATGTTCGTAGTCCACTTGAATATTGCAATATGATATGGTACCCACACTATCAAAAGGATATTGCACAAATAGAGAGTGTACAAGGTCCTTTACAGCTAGAATAGAAGAAGTTAAGGACCTAGACTACTGGGAAAGGACTACAATTCTTAAAAGTTATTATAGTTCTAGAAAGGAAAGGAATGGAAGAAACGCTACATGATAAATTCAGGCCTGGAAACAGATAGAAGGAATAGCAGAAAATATCATGGAACTAAAAATATCAGAAAGAGCAAGCAGAGGTAGATTAATAGTGCCCAAAAACTATACCAGGAAAAATAAAGAAGCGACACAGGACATTAATCCACTACGCACCAGCATCGATAATGCAGCGTCTATTCAATGCGTTGCCAGCTCATCTGAGGAATATATCAGGAGTGAGCGTAGATGTGTTTAAGAATAAGCTCGACAAATATCTAAACTGCATCCCAGACCATCCAGATTTGGAAGATGCAAAATATACCGGAGATGTACTAGCAACTCTGGTAGACATTAGAGGTGCCTCACACTGAGGGACCTGGGGCAACCCGAACAAGATGTAAGGTCTGTAAGGTAAGGTTCTCTCTCTCTCTCTCTCTGATTTTGACAAAAATATAAATAGACCTTTGATTGCTATATCCTGTCGAGCCTTTTGACAGCTGTTGACACAAGGACATCACATATCAATATGGGAGGGGCGGTAGTAGTAGTAGTATCGGGCTTTGGGAATAAAATGTCTGTTGGTGACCTGTGGAAGAGAGGGCACTTGCAAAATGGCCTGACTAAATAAATATTTTACGCGGCTGTAAGTCACAGGAAAATTGTTAACCAGTACTACATATATATCGGTGTATGTATATGTATATGTAATTGTGTTCATATATATTAATTAAGGTAATATTATCATCTCCATTATAGGACAGGTATTGCTTCGCTCATAAACGTTTGGGTTAAGTATAAGCCACGTGATCTTGTATTCGTAATTGTGAGGTATATATTTTATATAATATATTATTATATATAAAATATCACACACACACGTGTATATATATATATATATATATATATATATATATATATATATATATATTATATATATATACATAATATATAATTTTTTTTTTTTGCATGGCCCCTGTAGATAACGATACGTAGGTAAGGGCTAAGTATGTTTTCAACACCTTCCTCGTAACCATTTGTCCCATGCTCTGTCATTACTTTTTCAAATTCAATTTTGAAACAAACTTTTTTTTTTTTGGCGTTAATCACTTGTCGTATGATGCTTTTTTTTCTGTTTTCTTTTCCATGTTCTCCTATAAGTTAAGACTTTATTATTTTTCTCTCATCTGTAAACTTGAACTGCGTTTATCGGTGTAGAAGTTGGGCGTGTCTTCGTCCGGGACCATCACCCATTTAGGCTAATAGTAGTTGCAGAAATGGTTCGTGGGTAGAAGTGACCTCTCTCGCTCCCACCCCCACCCCACCCCCACCCCCACCCCCACCCCCACCCCTACCCCCACCCCACCCCACCCCCAAAAAAAAATCCCCCCTTCCAACCGAAAACTTATGGGTGTTTTCTTATTCACAAATGGCAAAACAGCGTTTTCTGTAGAACCCTACAGATCCATCAATACCAAAAGAACCTCTCTATAGAGAAATCCCAATTAACCGATACAAAAGCAGCACTTTTATAGAGAGGATGTTTGTCCCACTGTTGCTAAAATTACACTCGATTGGTTTCCGTTGTGCATTTCCGCTTGAATTAAGCTCGAAAGCGAAAAAAAAGTCATTCATTAGCAGGCGGAAATTATCATTATCTGATTTCCCTTATAGGAATAATTCATTTATGAATGAACGTACACACACACACACAGGTGTTTGGGAATGTCAGTTTGTGAACTCATAGCTTTTCGTAAACACCACCAATTTGCCGTCTCTTTCCCAGTTTTGTTTAAAATCCTTTTGATCTGATGATCTGTCATTAATTGTGTATGCTGTCTTTGTGTGTGTGTGTTTGTTAGCCCGTCCGTGACACCTTTGTTTGCTCATTTTACCTTTGTGGAGATGAGGTTTATTGACGCAAAATTCCTGACAGGTCAAGAACTCTTGCGAGCGTAAAAGTAGCATTTGCCATTAAGGAGAAACAAGGCGACATCTACTTGTATATACAGCCAGATGTGTTTTCTCACACCTGGAAAAATTGTGACGATTCTATATACAAATTGGAAAGCTTGCAATGTGTGACGTATGGTAGTAATTACAGTTCTAACAATGTCATCAAGCTGCTTCTGAAAGGTGAGTAAAACATCATTTGAATCAGGAGCGCCGGATCTGTGTGTCTACGGGCTGCTCTATGAGCAAGAGCCCGTGCTGGCATAAGGCCAACTTAATCTCCAACAACAGGAGTGCCCTCCCGGTGCGTCGCGCAGATTTTTGTATTGAAAGCGAGAGTCCCGGGCAAATTCTCGAGGTGTAAAGACTAGTATTGCAAGCCTTTTTTTTTTTTTTTTTTTTTTTTTTTTAATCCATAGCTTATTTTTTTTCCCAAATCCATATAATTTTTTAAATCCATAGTTTATGTGTGTGTTTTATTTATTTATTTTTTTTTGCCAAGCCCCAGCTTGTTTTTTTTCTTTTGCCAAATCCGTTTTTTTTTTCATCATCAAATCCCTAGTTTAGGTTTGAATTAGGTTGGACGTGGGAAACACAATGAGATTATTTCCAAGAAAAATCTTATGTTTAGTTTTTAAGACATGGCGTCCCGCTTTCTCCAGGGAAGGTTCCAGTACTGGGTTACAGTTCGGGAATAAGCGTCCCGGCGACCGATCGGGACCACAGGAGTTAGTCCGGGCTCGGCTGTTATTTTTGAGGTCATTTCAAGAATTTCTCTGCAAGATGGGGATTATATGCAAATACAGATTGGGCTGCAAATAAAGTCATATATTTGTTGATGTTAATGTTTAGTTGCAGGGCTCGATTCGTGGAGAACAGATTGAGATGATATCTTCTTTATGTATAGTCTGTGCCGAGGAAAATTCTTCTCTTTTTTTAATTAACTGTCCTGTTTGCGTTCATAACTTACTATTTTTATTTGTGGAAGACATGAAACATTTCTTGTGACTTAATGAAAGCGAATCGTTGTAAGCATTTTGGCATTGATTGAATTATCGTCCCAAACATTAAATCATCCAATATTACCTTCAAAAAAAGTAATTTAAATAATGTTTCATCATTCCGTTAGGCCTTTCATTTTCTGCAAGAGCATTACATCGCCTCATTACGAAGCAACTCAAACTAAGTTTCATCACTCGTCTGGCCTTTTATTTACTAAATTCCACCACTCGTTTGGCCTTTTATTTTCTGCAACAACATAAATGTTCCCATTTAGGCTTTAAAAAAAATTACGAAGCAGTTCAAATTTTGTTTCATCATTCGGTAGGCCTTTTATTTTGCGCACTAAAAACATCAAATAATCTCATTTCAGTTTGTGGAGTAACAAAGAAAAACACCAATTACTGAAGAGCTCAAGTTATGTTTCATTGTTCGGGAGGCCTTTTATTAAACCACCTCGTTACAGTTGTAGGCCTTTTGTTTTCACACATAATAATCCTCGCCCTCAAACGCCCTCCCCCTCCCCCCGCCCCCCCACATACCTCCCCTATGGCTCCCCACACCCCCCACACCGCACCGTCCCCAACCACCAAAAGATGAAGAAGAATAAGTAAAAAGATATATATCGCTCCCGTAGGCCGCGTAGGCAGGACAAGGAGGAGGAGGGGGAGGGGGATGAGGAGGACTGGGGCGATATTCGACCTACCTAATTTCCGGTTGGTTGGTGCAGGCGGAGTTCTCTTCCTCGGTTCTTGGGCCTCTTTCATATTCATAACTATTAGAATGGGAGGCCTTTGAAGAGCTGGAATGCTTCTCCGCTGCTGCCTGCCTGCCTACCTACCGTGGCACCTGAGAGAGAGAGAGAGAGAGAGAGAGAGAGAGAGAGAGAGAGAGGCTCGCAAACATGTGGGTGTGGCCTCATCTCGCCCCATTAGCTTCTTAATGAATAAAGGAGATGCATTTCCATCTTCTCTCTCTCTCTCTCTCTCTCTCTCTGTCTTTATTTTTTCTCTCAAGAGCATTATTTTCTCTTTATATTTTCTCTTTATCTCTTTCTTCTTTACTTCTCTCTCTCTCTCTCTCTCTCTCTCTCTCTCTCTCTCTCTCTCTCTCTCTCTCTCTGTGCCATATTTATGGACTATCCCTGGCTAGTGTATACGTCTTTATAATTGTGGTCTTGCACCCACAGTGTAGTTATATATATTTGAACAGATACTTATGTAAGCTACGGAGAGTCCATGAAGAAGATGATAAATATACATAAGTAAATGACAAGTAACCTTTCATGTCATTCTGTATTTTTAGTAGTATATAAATTACTACTGTATACAGAAGTGGTGAATTTGTCTTGGGTGGTAATTGTTATTTGAATTTTTCCTTATTTCACAGCCGAGCTTTATTCCTTTATTTATTTGAATTGGTACTTTTAAGCTTTGACGTAGATTCCCTATATAACAAAGTACCAATACAGGACGTTCTTCAGTTTTTGAGGGAAAAATTATCCCCCTATTCAGATCATTTCCCATTGGCGCTTGACAAAATAATAAAGTTAGTTGAATTATGTGCATCTAATAACATATTTTCATTCGGGGAATCATTCTATAAGCAAAAATTCGGGTGTAGTATGGGTAGTCCGTTAAGTCCATTTTTAGCCAATCTGTACATGGAATACTTTGAAACTACAGTAATTAATACAATAAAACCCAAAATCATGCAGTGGATGAGATATGTAGATGATATTCTAACATTTTGGGATAATAGGTTGGTTAATTTTAATGAATTCCTTTCAAAATTAAACGCATTAGTGCCCAGCATCGAATTAAAGTTGAATGGGAAACAGACAACAAAGTTCCTTTTCTTCATGTTTTAATAATCAGAGACACGACAGAATACAAATTTACCGTTTACAGAAAACCAACGTTCTCACTTTCATACATTCACTACTTTAGCTATCATGACATTGCTATCAAGATAGGTGTAGCCAGCAATCTGTTCCTAAGAGCCTTACGAATTTGTTCCCCAGATTTCCTGGAAAAAGAATTTGAACTAATTCGTAAGCAACTTTCGTCTTTAAAGTATCCTGACCATATAATTGAGAAAGCAATTCACAAAGCAAACGTAATTTTCTACCGACCCCCTTAATTAAAACAAGACCAAAGAGACACCCAACAATAAAATAAAGATTCCTCACCGGGACAGGATTAAGACAGTGACTCAG
>NC_061107.1:9893201-9908201 GCF_015104395.2 Macrobrachium nipponense
TTTCACTAATACAACAGGCTGACGTTATAAATAGCAAAGCATCTAACTACAGGCGACACATCTACATCCACGCAGAATCATAGATGTTCACAATCAACTGATGATTGAGAGAGAGAGAGCGAGAGAGAGAGAGAGAGAGAGAGAGAGGAGAGAGAGAGAGACACTTCAACGCCCTTATAAAGTAGGACCTCTTGAGGACCACTTAATTATTTCAGGGGTCCTTGGACAGAGAAAGGAATAAGGACAGAAAAAATGGGGGGAGGGGGAGGGGGGAGGCTTGTGTCTTTACTGACTGGTCTCCTCAGGGCAGAGTCTACTTGAAGAGCGTCACCCTATCTCAAACGGCACGGCACTTGCAGCGGAGGAGGTGGAGGAGGGGGAGGAGGAGGAGAGAGAGAATCTCTCTTTGACATTCCGGAACATTACGCCGGATGGAAAACTGGACACTTACAAAGGCGAAGGATTCAATGTCGTCTTTTTTTTTTAAGAGGTTCTTTGAAGCTAACGAGGTCATTTAAATTCACAGTTTGAAGGGGCTGGCTGTTCTGAGAAATAAGCATAGGATAAAAATAACATCTGATCCTGACAAGGGTGCACGATTTTATTTAACAGGACTGAGAGGTATTTCATCTCTTCAGAGAATGAGTTCAAAAATGATTATCTTAAAAATATATTCTAATATATAATTGTGGATTTTTTAACAATTTGTTTTCAAGAGATTGTGAATTTCTTAACAACATTATTATCATTAATTATTATTATTTTATTCAGGCTGGTGTTTTTTCTAGTTCTGCTCGTATTATTCTTCTTTTGTCGACCTCCTAGAAGGTCATCTTCGGGACGAGTTAGCAGAGGAACTGAAGAAGCAGTGCCTTCTTCAGATTATTATTATTATTATTATTATTATTATTATTATTATTTGGTTTATCACAGTCCTCCTATTCGACTGGGTGTATTGATAGTGTGGGGACCAGACCATCACTTTTCTTACTGTATGCGCTGTTTCCAGGAGCACACTCTTCTGCATGAGTCCTGGAGCTACTTCAGCCTCTAGCTTTTCCAGATTTCTTTTCAGGGATCTTGGAATCGTGCCTAATGTTCCTATGATTATGGGGTACAATTTCCACTGGCATATCCCATTTCCTTCTTATTTCTATTTTCAGGGCCTGATACTTATCCATTTTTTCCCTTTCTTTCTCTTTAACTCTGGTGTCCCATGGTATTCCGTCATTATTATTATTATTATTATTATTATTATTATTATTTAGAACATAAACCTTTATTCAAGTTTTTAAAAGAATATTAGGTTGTTCGTTTGAAAGAAGTAACAGAAATTAATAGGATATACAGAAAGGAGACAAATTACTAAATAAATAGATAAAAATGTAATTACCCAAATAAACTGCACAACATCCCCAAGGAAACTGTTCCACAGCCCAGCGGTGTGAAGAATTAAGCAATAAGAATAAGCATTTCTTCGTCCATTTTAAAATGGCGTAAATTTAAATTAGTCGAGTTACAGAAATGAGACAAGCAATAGAGCACCATGCTACCAATTACCTGACTCTTCTGAACCAACACCACGACGGATCCCACAAAAAGTGGCTATGCAAATTGCTGAGAACCATTTAAAGTGCTAATTCACGTATTTCCTTAGAGAGAGAGAGAGAGAGAGAGAGAGAGAGAGAGAGAGAGAGAGAGAGAGAGAAACTACACCTCAGATACCGAACGCTGCAATAACCTTGATGAATCTTAAGATGGTATGTTACGGTAAACTGATCATGCGGATAATGTAACTAACTCACCGTTACCTTTGTTCTAATACAAGTGACTGGCAGTATACTTTACTTGAGTTGTCTGCACTTACACAGGCACAGGCACAGACAAACACACACACACACACACACACACACACACACACACACACACACACATATATATATATACACACAAATCCAATAACACCACTGAGAAGCTGAGAAATTCGGAACTATACTGCAAAATTTCCCTTTATAAAGGAAAGGAAGGAAACATTATTTGAATTAACAAGCTCCTGGATAAGAAGTTTCAAATTTTATAATAATAATAATAATAATAATAATAATAATACGTCTGTAGGAATGTTGAAAGAACTATGTCTACGAGAGAGAGAGAGAGAGAGAGAGAGAGAGAGAGAGAGAGAGAGAGAGAGAGAGAGAATGTTTTCAGCTTCTCAAACGACTCGTAACCTCTGACATTCGGGTCGTATAAACGACTAATTGACATTAATTACCCTTTCTTCAAGAGGCATTTAAATGGCATTTTAGGTTCTCCTTCGCCATCTTTCTTCTATGGCGCTCGCATTAATGCTCTCTCTATCTCTCTCTCTCTCTCTCTCTCTCTCTCTCTCTCTCTCTCTCTATAATCTATATTATATATATAATATATATATATATATATATATATATATATACATACTATACTACTATATATATATATATACATACATATATACACAATAAATAAACAATAAATAAATAAATATATATAACCATATACTTATAATATACATATGATAATGCGCGTGTCTACCATATATCTTCCTAGTAAGAGGTATGGTAATGTTTGCAAAAACTGCAAATTCATCTACGTACAATATCACTAACAACGAAGGCATCATCTTGCAACGCTGCAACGGATATCACGACCGAAGGCCTTGAATGAAAGAAATCATCAACATTGGTCCTAATTAGATCTGTACATTAGACGTTGTCTGCATTCAAGAGATAACATTTTAATGAACGAATTCGATACAAATGAATACCTGCACCATTTAAACACTCTAACCGTAAACATACAGTTACCATAACGACACAGTGAAAAGTATAATCTTTTCTAATCCTTCCATACTCTGTACGCCCAAATTTCAAGATAATTATCGATAGAGGATGAACAGGAACAATTATATATATATATATATATATAATATATATATATATATATATATATATATATATATATATATATATATATATATATATACTTGAGCGCATTTTTAAAATTATACAATTGAAAATCAGATACAACTCCAAACGAAGCACAGGGCAGAAACCAGATTTAAAAAAAAAAAAAAAAAAAACCATCTTCCAAGTCGGCGGGTCGATTATTTGATGAGCTCCACAGATGCTACAAGTCAGCAGAGATATTATAAAGAGACAAATGGTGAAAGAATAGTTCCACAAACAACTAAAATCAACGCCCCTTCAACAGAAAGAACCCCATGCAACGAATCTGAATCAACAACAACAACAACAACAAAGGAAATGCCAGCCAGTTACAAGAACGTACTACGCCCACTGAACAGCTTCAGAGTAAAGGGACACCCAAATTGTAAAAAAAAATAAATAAAAAATAAAGAAAAAAAAAAAAAAAAAAAAAAAGAGAGAACTTTTTTTTTTAATTTTTTTTTTAAATCAACTAACATGCCTTGAATTCAAAATCACTCGAACTATCCTTAAATTGGAGATACTCACTCCTGCATCTTTATATAGCAATTATATAAGAAAATTCTGCAGTCTCATTTTCTTGCCTAACTGGGAGGCACTCTGGCACACCAAACTCCCAGTATCTGGTGCGGGATTAGTCGTCTGTTTTTTTTTTTTCTTTTTTTTTGCCACTTCAAATAAGACTGACTAATTTATCTCCGGGACACAATAACAGACCAAAGACAAAAGTAGGTCTCAGAGATACGATCCCCTGCCAAGTCATCAACTTCAAATGCGATAACAGAGGCAATCTGGTCAAAGATCTTTAAAAAAAAGACATAAATAAATAAATAAATAAATAAATAAATAAATAAATAAAACACACACACACAAACACATTTTCAACCGCCCTTGGCTATAAAGTACATCACCAAATCCTGTCAAGAAGGATTCTTGAAAAAAAAAGAAAAAAAATCTATCTGAACAACTTTGACTGGTCCTTAGCCATTCAATGCATCACTAATCATGTCGATTCCTGAAAAAAAAAAATTAAAAAGGAAAAAATAATTCTGAACCCTATTGAAAACCGTTCAAGTCAAAAGATCCTTTAAAAATAAATAAATAAATAAATAAATAAATAAATAAATAAATAAATAAATAAATAAATAAATAAATAAATAAAACATTCTGAACTGCCCTTGGCTAAAAAAAGTACATCGCCAAATCCTGTCAAGAAGGATTCTTGAAAAAAAGAAGAAAAAAAGAAAACTTTCTGAACAATTTTGACTGGTCCTTAGCCATTCAATGCATCACCAATCGCGTCAATTCCTGCAAAAAAAATGAAAAAAAAATCTTGAAAAAGAAAGAAAGAAAAAATGAAATAAAGAAAGTAAAAGAAAATAATGTTTTGAACCCTATTGAACCATTCTAGTCAAGAGGTATACCATCAAATCCTTGCCGGGAAAAAGAAAAAAACAATTCTTGGAAAAAAAAGAAAAAAAAAAATCTGACCCATTTTGAGGGGTCCTTGGCAAAAACGTAAATCACCAATAACTACAGAAAATAACCCCATAAACCCCTTTCTTGCTCGTGAGCTTGGAACGCAAATAGAAGTCCTTCCTCCCAACTCTTTCCTTTCACTCTTTCGTTTCTTTCTCTCCGTTTTTATTTACATCCCATTGCCTCCACACCTCTACCCCTCCTCCCCCTTCGCCCCCTGGCGGCGGCTGTTCTCCCAACTGACACACGTCCCAGTAAACACAATTATATGACGTCAGCTTCAATTGTATGAGATCATCCTCTTCTGCAGGCTTTCGTGCTTGCAGCTATATCTGCTGCCTGACGCCTAAAGCACACACAAAAAATAAATAAATACATACATAAATAAAAATGAAAAAAATACAAAAGGAAAAAACTGATGTTTAAATTCGATGACCCTATGGCGACGACAAGGGACTATTCGTGGTAGGATTTGGCATTTTGCGCTAATGTACTTAATGGCAAAACAGTGCTAACTGTGGAGATTAAGTGTGAACTAGAATCGAAAGCTATTCAGCAGACATATTTATTACCTAAGCAGTTAGCACATAATGAACGCAAAGCAGCTTGATGTAAAATTACACACAAACAAACGCAGACACACATACGCATAGTATATGTGGGCACTCTCTCCCTTTATAATTCACATCAATATGTCCGTCTGTCTGTCTGTGTATGTCTGTATATTATGTGCTAATACAATAATGTTTTGAATGCTGTAATAACTCTCTAGGGCCACAATATCCCACACTTTATGATGCGGTAGTGATTAGGAGCCGAATTAGATTTATATCTATCCCTTTATTTTGCGTGTTGGGTTAGGGGGTCTCTGCTGATATATATATATATATATATATATATATATATATATATATATATATATATATATATATATATGTGTGTGTGTGTGTGTGTGTGCGTGTGTGTGTGTGGGTGTGTGTGCATATGCAATTGTAATATTCACAATGCCCTCTTAACTTCTTGAATTCTTTGCTCTTTTTTGGATGCGCTTGTCACTACAAAGCCTGAAGATCCAAGTTCATAGAAATTTGAAGAAGAAATTGTGATGTTCGGTCCTGGGAAACGAACCCAGGTCCAGTAATCACAAACAGGTCACGTTGCCGGACATCACAATTTCTTCTTCAAATTTGTATGGACTTGGATATCCAGGCTTTGTAGTGACAAGCGTATCCAAAAAAAGGGCAAAGATTCAAGAAGTTAAGAGGGCATTGTGGCTATTACAATTGCATATGTATCTGATAAAAAAAATGACCAATAGATTCTACATATATATATGTGCATATAGAGCTATATATATTCACAGTAAACAAACATATATATATATATATATATATATATATATATATATATATATATATATATATATATATATATATATATATATATCCCAGTAAACAAAACCGCCAATAACCATTTTGCGAAACAGCAGTCATCAGCTGACCTATACGAAGCAATTGCTCCCCATTGAGCGCGGAAATGACCGTAATATCCACAACGAAAAAAATAAAAAAACCAAAGCTCATTTGCATAATAAGCATATCATCCTCATTCTACATATCATTATGGGGGGCCATCCGAAAATACGAGGCGGTACCTAAACAAATAATAGCCATCGCCATTAGATCACACCAATGAGAGAGAGAGAGAGAGAGAGACGAGAGAGAGAGAGAGAGAGAGAGAGAGCAAATGGAACGAGCCGCTCGGGGGCAGCTGAATGAGTTCTGACACGAAAGGTGGCATCTGGTGTCTTTTAAACGATCTTGCACACATGAATTTGCAACAACTGGACGACACTATATTTTTTATATTATCCTCGAGCTCAATTCAATTTGCATCGCTCAGTGAGGCAGTTACGCAAAAGCACGAGCGATTACGACATCAATTTGGCCGATAATACTGGCTCGTTTGCGCCGTTTAGTGGCGACACGGTCCTAAAAATAATGTCAGGAAACGTTCCCTTAGTTGGCTGGTTGTGTGGTTTAGATTAAGTAGACCTTACGGCAGCAAGTGACCAAAATCAGGCCTAACGTGAAGCAGAGCCTTCCAGTAGAATAGTGGGCTTACTATGGACCTCCGGATTCCTACCTACCAACTGCGACGAGCGGTGAGCTAATGGATGTTACATTAGGGCAGGTGTCTTCAAATGGATGTCACATTAGGGCAGGTGTCTTCAAATGGATGTCACATTAGGGCAGGTGTCTTGGAATGGATGTTACATTAGGGCAGGTGTCTTGAAATGGATGTTACATTAGGGCAGGTGTCTTGGAAAATGGATGTTTACATAGGCAGGTGTCTTGGAATGGAGTTTACATTAGGGGCAGGTGTCGCAAATGGATGTCACATTAGGGCAGGTTGGTGTAATTGGAATGGATGTCACATCCTGGGACAGGTGTTTCTTGGAATGGATGTTACATTAGGGCAGTGTCTTGGGAGAAATGGATGTACATTAGGGCAGTGTGTCTTCAAAATGGATGTTACAATTAGGGCAGGTAAAGTCTTCAAAAGGGAGGGATCACATTGGGAGGGCAAAGGTGTCTTCCAAATGGATGTCACATTAGGGCAGGTGTCTTTGGAATGGATGTCACATTAGGGCAGGTGTCTTGGAATGGATGTTACATTAGGGCAGGTGTCGTGAATGGATGTACAAATAGAGGGGCAGGTGTTTTGGAAGGATGTTACATTCTTAGGGCAGGTTGGGTCTGAAAAAATTGGGGGCGGTGGATGTTACATTAGGGGCAGGTGTCTTGAATGGATGTTACATAGGGTTTCAGGTGTCTATTGGAATGGATGTTACATTAGGGCAGGTGTCTTGGAATGGATGTCACATTAGGGCAGGTGTCTTGAAATGGATGTTACATTAGGGCAGGTGTCTTGGAATGGATGTTACATTAGGGCAGGTGTCTTGAAATGGATGTTACATTAGGGCAGGTGTCTTGAAATGGATGTTACATTATTAGGGCAGGGAGTTCTTGGAACTGGATGTACATTAGGGGCAGGGTGGCTTGAAATTGACTGGATGTTACATTAGGGCAGGTGTCTTGGAATGGATGTTACATTAGGGCAGGTGTCTTGGAATGGATGTTACATTAGGGCAGGTGTCTTGAAATGGATGTTACATTAGGGCAGGTGTCTTGGAATGGATGTTACATTAGGGCAGGTGTCTTGGAATGGATGTTACATTAGGGCAGGTGTTTTGGAATGGATGTTACATTAGGGCAGGTGTCTTGGAATGGATGTTACATTAGGGCAGGTGTCTTGAAAGAATGTTACATTAGGGCAGGTGTCTTGAAATGGATGTTACATTAGGGCAGGTGTCTTGAAATGGATGTTACATTAGGGCAGGTGTCTTGAAATGGATGTTACATTAGGGCAGGTGTCTTGGAATGGATGTTACATTAGGGCAGGTGTCATGAACAAATGGAGTTACATTTAGGGCTTAAAAGGAGTGTCTTGGAATGGATGTTACATTAGGGCAGGTGTCTTGAAATGGATGTTACATTAGGGCAGGTGTTTTGGAATGGATGTCACATTAGGGCAGGTGTCTTGAAATGGATGTTACATTAGGGCAGGTTGTTCTTGGGGCGGGAATTTGGATAGTACATTAGGGCAGGTGTCATTGAAATGGATGTTACTTAGGGCAGGTGTTCTTGGAATGGAGTTACATTAGGGCAGGTGTATGGATATGGATGTGACATTAGGGCAGGTGTCTTGGAATGGATGTTACATTGGGCGGGTCTTGGACATGGAGTTACATTAGGCAGGGGTGTCATGAAAGGGGATATTTAATTAGGGGCAGGTGTCTTGGAAATGGAGGTCACATATAGGGCAGGTGTCATGAAACGGATGTTACATTATGGAAGGTTGTCTGGAATGGATTGTCACATTTAGGGCACGGTGTCATGAAATGGAGTTACATAGGCAGCAGGTTGTCTGGAATGGATGTTACATTAGGGGCAGGGTGTCTTGAATGGATGTTACTTAGGGCAGGGTGGTCTGGAATGGATGTTACATTAGGGGCAGGTTTGGCTTGGAATGATTGTCTCACATTAGGGCAGGTGTGTCATGAAAATGGGATGTTTACATAGGGAGGTGTTTTGGAATGGATGTTACATTAGGGCAGGTGTCTTGGAATGGATGTTACATTAGGGCAGGTGTTTTGGAATGGATGTTACATTAGGGCAGGTGTCTTGGAATGGATGCTACATTAGGCAGGTGTTGGAATGGATGTCATTAGGGCAGGTGTCTGGAAGTGGATGCTTACATTAGGGCAGGTGTCTTGGAATGGATGTCACATTAGGGCAGGTGTCTTGGAATGGATGTTACATTAGGGCAGGTGTTTTGGAATGGATGTCACATTTAGGGCACGGTAGGGTCTGTGAAAGAGTTACTAGGGCAGGTGTTAAATTGGAATTGGGATGTCAAATTAGGGCAGGGAGGTTGTCTTGGAAATGGATGTTACCATTAGGGGCAGGTGTCTTGGGAATGGATGTTACATTAGGGCAGGTTCAGGTGTCTTGAAAAAAATGGATTTGTTACTTAGGGCAAGGTTGTTCTTTTGGAATGGATGTTTACATTAGGGCAGGTTGTCAATGGAAAGGAGTTTACATTTATTGGGCAAGGTTTTTTGGAAATGGATGTTACATTAGGGCAGGGTCTTGAAAGGATGTTTACATTAGGGCAAGGTGCTTGGAATGGATGTTACATTAGGGCAGGTTGCTTTGGAATGGATGTTACCATTAGGGAGGTGTCTTGGAATTGGGATTGGTTACATTAAGGGCAAGGTTTCCTTATTGGAATGGATGTTACATTAGGGCAGGGTGTCTTGAAATGGGATGTTACATTTAGGGCAGGTGGTTTTGACCAATGGATGTTACACCATTAGGGCAGGTAGGTTCATTGAAATTGGATGTTTACATTAGGGCAGGTTCGGTTTTGGAATGGATGTCACCATTAGGGCGGGTGTTTTGAATGGATGCTTAACCACCACCTCAATTAGGGCAGGTGGTTTTTTTGAATTGGGATGTTTTCACATTAGGGCAGGTTGTCATGGATGGATGTTTACATTAGGGAGGTGTTTTGGAAATGATGTTACATTAGGGCAAGTTTTTGAGGTGGTTCATGGGAAAATTTTGGAATGGTTACATTAGGGCAGGTGTCTTGGAATTGATTTCAACATTAGGGCAAGGTGTCATGGGAACAAATGGATGTTTACATGTTAGGGCAGGTTCTTGAAATGAGTTAACCCCCAAAACAGGGCAGGTGTCTTGAAATGGATGTTACACTTAGGGCAGGGCCGGTGTCTGAAATTAGGGCTGTCACTAGGACAGGTGTTCTTTTTGAAATGGATGTTACACTTAGGGCAGGTGTCGTGAAATGGAAATGTTCCATTAGGAAGTTGGATTTTCTTGATTGGATGGTTTTAACATTAGGGAAGGTGTCGGTTGAAATGGATGCTACATTAGGGCAGGTTGTCTTGAAATGGATGTTACATTAGGGCAGGTGTCTTGAAAGGATGTTACATTAAGGGAGGGTTCCTTGGGGAAAGTGTATGGTGTTACATTAGGGCGGTGTCTTGATGGATGTTCACAATAGGGGCAGGGCGTGAAATGGAAGGATGTTACATTAGGTTTGCAGGTGTCTTGGAATATTTTGGGAATGTTTACCATAGGGCAGGTTGTTATGAAATGGATGTTACATTAGGGCAGGTCGTTATTTGGAAATTGGATGTTACATTAGGCAAGGGTTTTGGAAAGGGATGTTACATTAGGGCAGGTTGTATTGGAATGGATGTTACATTAGGCAGGTGTCTTGAAATGGTGTTACATTAGGGCAGGTGGCTTGGGAAACTGGATGTTACATTAGGGCAGGGTCTTGGAAATGGAGTTACATTAGGGGCAGGGGGCTGAAATGGATATTACATTAGGGCAGGGGTCTGAGGGATGTACATTAGGGCAGTTATGAAATGGATGTACATTAGGCAGGTGTTTTCTTGGGAAAATGGAGTTACATTAGGGAAGTGTCATGAAATGGATGTCACATTAGGTGCAGGTGTCTTGAAGTGGAATGGCACCATTAGGGAGGTTGTCTTGGAAATGGATTGTTTAATTAAGGGAGGTGTCATTGAAAGGATGGAGGTTACATTAGGGCAGTCATGAAATGGATGTTAATTAGGGAGTGTATGAAAATGGATGTTCATTAGGGCAGGATGTCATGGAAATGGGTGTTACATTAGGGCAGGTGTCTTTGAATGGATGTTTTACATTAGGGCAGGTGTCTTGGAATGGTGTAACATTAGGGCAGGTGTTGGAATGGATGTCACATTAGGGCAGGTGTCATTGAAAGGGATGTTTACATTAGGGCGCAGGTGTTCTTTGGGAAAGGTGGAAATGTTACATTAGAGCAGGGGTCATGAAAATTGGGATTGTTACCATTAGGGCAAAAGGTGTCATTGAAATGGAGTTACAATTAAGGGGGCAGGTCGGATGTCATGAAATGGATGTTACATTAGGGCAGGTTGTCATAAAGTGGATTTGGTTTGTCGCATTAGGGCAGGTGTTCTCATGAAATGGATGTTACATTAAGGGCAGGTTTGGGTTCTTGGAGTTGGAATGTCACATTAAGCAGGTGTCTTGGGATGGATGTGCATTAGGCAGGTGTCTTTAAGTGGATGTTAACATTGGGCAAGGTGGGTCTTGGAAATGGATGTCACATTAGGGCCGGTTGTCTTGAAATGGATTGTCACATTAGAGTGGGGGCAGGGTGTCCATGAAAATTGGATGTTACATTAGGGTCAGGTGTACTTGAAATGGATGTCACCATTGAGGGCATGGTGTCATGAAATGGATTGTTAAACAGGGCAGGGCCGGGTCTTTGAAATGGATGTTACATTAGGGCATTGGGTCTTGAAATGGATGTCACATTAGGGCAGGTGTCATGAAATGGATGTCACATATTAGGGGCAGGTTGTCCATGAAATGGAATGTTACATTAGGACAGGTTGGTCTTGGAAATGGGATGTTTCAAACATTAGGGCAGGTGTCATGAAATGGATGTTTACATTAGCCGCAGGTGGGTCGTTGAAATGGATGTCACATTAGGGCAGGTGTCTTGAAATGGATGTCACATTAGGGCAGGTGTCTTGAAATGGATGTCACATTAGGGCAGGTGTCTTGAAATGGATGTCACATTAGGGCAGGTGTCATGAAATGGATGTTACATTAGGGCAGGTGTCTTGAAACTGGATTGCACATTAGGGACAGGTGTCTTTGAAATGGATGTCACAAATTTAGGGCAGGGTGTTACTTGAAATGGATGTCACCATTCGGGCAGGTGTCTTGCAAATGGATGTCACATTAGGGGCAGGTGTCTTTGAAGTGGATGTCACATTAGGGCGATGGTGTTCTTGAAGTGGATGTTCACAGTTTATGGGCAGGTGGGTCTTGACTTGAAATGGATGTCACATTAGGGCAGGTGTCTTGAAATGGATGTCACATTAGGGCAGGTGTCTTGAAGTGGATGTTACATTAGGGCAGGTGTCTTGAAATGGATGTCACATTAGGGCAGGTGTCTTGAAATGGATGTTACATTAGGGCAGGTGTTTTTGGAAAGGGGAGGAAATCCCATTAGCCGAAACGTTAGGACCATGTCTTGAAATTGGATGTCAACATTAGGGCAGGTGTCACCTTGAGGTGGATATGTTACATTAGGGTCGAGGTGTTTTGAAATGGATGTCACCATTAGGCAGGTGTCTTGCAAATGGATGTCACCATTAGGGCAGCCTGTCTTTTGAAATGGATGTTTCACATTAGGGCAGGTGTCCTTGAAATGGATTGTCAACATGTTAGGGCCGGAGGTAGGTCTTTGAAATGGGATGTCACATTAGGGCAGGTGTCTTGAAATGGATGTCACATTAGGGCAGGTGTCTTGAAATGGATGTCACATTAGGGCAGGTGTCTTGAAATGGATGTCACATTAGGGCAGGTGTCTTGAGGTGGATGTTACATTAGGGCAGGTGTTTTGAAATGGATGTCACATTAGGGCAGTGGGGTTTTAAAATGGATGGTTCCACTTAGGGCAGGTGTCTTGAAATGGATGGATTGTTTACATTAAGGGCAGTGGGTTTTGAAATGGGATGTCCACATTAGGGCAGGTGTCCCCTTGAAATGGCATGTTCACATTCCAAGGGCAGGTGGATCTTGGAGGTGGATGTTTACATTAGGGCAGCTGTTTTGAAATGGCATGTTCACCATTAGGGCAGGTGTCCTGAAATTGGAAATGGTTTACATTAGGGCGGGTCTGAAAGGAGTTAACATTAGGGCAAGGTGTCTTGAAAATGGAGGTGTCACATTAAGGGCAGGTGTACTTGAAATGGAATGTCACATCTTAAGGCAGGTGTCTTGAAATGGATGTCACATTAGGGCAGGTGTCTGAAAGGATGTACAAATAAGGCAGGTGTCTTGAAAGGATGTTACATTTAGGGCAGGGTCTGAAATGGAGGTCACATTAGGCAAAGGTGTTCTTGGAAAATGGAGTAACATTAATGGCAGGTGTCCTTGAATGGGATGTTACATTTAGGGCATGTGTCTTGAAATGGAGTTACATTAGGGCAGGTTCTTTGAAAGAAGGATGTCACATTAAGGCAGGTGTCTTGAAATGGATGTCACATAGCAGGGAGGTGTCTTGAAATGGATGTCACATTAGGGCAGGTGTCTTGAAATGGATGTCACATTAGGGCAGGTGTCTTGAAATGGATGTCACATTAGGGCAGGTGTCTTGAAATGGATGTCACATTAGATGATAGAAACTTGAGCAGAGCGAAAAATATGAAGATTACAAACAAGGAATTTGGGAACTCGTATTCTAAGAGTTTAAGGGAACTGAACAGAGTGAAAATAAAACTATGCAGAAAGATAATTAATCAAAGATCACAGCTCTTCCAATCTTTTTAAAAATGCTTTGAGGTACAAACGCTTCTCGGCGAGATTCAAATACCAAGGTTTACCAAAAACCAGAATTATCAAAATCAAGACGTATAACAAATGTCTGTAATGGGCCTGGGGGGGTGACCATAATCGAGCGAATATATCTTAGGAACACAAGAAATCTATAATAGTGAACAAATGTCACGTCCCCAGGGAACGAATAAGCAGATTTTTAAACCTCACGAAATGAAGCGCGCGACTGAATGACTGATTACTGAAGGCATCTCATCATCTGAATAAAAAACCTCAGACAAAATTCCAACCACTTGAGTTTGAATGTCAAGAAGGGAGCAAGCAAGCACGACTTACTGCATGAAATGAATGCAACGCTGGCCAAATAAACAACAAAAACAACAAAATGCAAGAGGAAACGCAGCAGAAACTCTCAGGCGCCAGGGACCTTGAATAATTCCTATAAAAAAAACCGGAATGTTCCTGACTCGCATTCCAGGGGCAATGCAACGTCATTTTCTTTCTTGACAGCGAATATCCAATAGCGAGAGGGAAGGATTGCTCTCGTTCAGTCCTCCATCGTTGCAGAGAGTTTTGTCAAGGGAAATTTATCAATATTATCATTATTATTATCATCATTATCATTATTATTATTTGGAAAATGGATTGCTATCATCCAGTCACCAATCTATACAGAGATTATGGTAAAGGAAAATTTACCAATATTAAAATTATTATTATTATTATTTGGAAAATGAACCACATTTATATGGAACAAGCCCACAGGGGCCGATGACTTGAAATTCAAGCTTCCATTAGAGAGAAATAACAGGAGGTAAAGGGAAATACTGAAAGGAAAGATCTCACTTATTAAAAAAAAATTAAACGAATAAATTAATACATAAATACATAATAGCAACTAGACTGTTTAGTATTTTCACAAATTATTTATATTTTCATTAATAAATTAATTTATTTATTTATGTTTTTTATTGTATTTCCCATTACTTTTCGTTAAATCATTCTAATGCACACCATAATATTCTTTGGAAGCTTGAATTTCGAATCAATGGTACCTGTGGCTTGTTCCATACGAATAGGATTCATCTTGTAATGAATAATGACAATTATTGTATGCGTGTTATTTATATACCAGACCGGTGTCGGTTTTATTGCTAAGTCGTCTTCAGAGGGCTGATACAAAGTGGTCGAAATTCATTACGTATCTTACTGTAATAGATGTTGTCTGTCCGTCCGTCTGTCATTCAATCACGGCCAAAAGGTTGGTCCGCTGAACATGAAACTTGGCGGGGTTATAGTGGGGACCCCTTAGATGGATTATAATGGGGTTTCATCCTACATACCCCCGTCCCCACTCCGAGGGGGTTGGGGGTGAGAAGGGATTCCCTGAAACAGAGCTGGTTCTGCCCGTGAAACGGGGCTGGTTATGCCCGTAGATTTTGTTACCTTGAGAATTTCTGATACCTATGTTTGCTAGTATATATAACCAGGACAATAGACGAACATAAAAAAGGTTGGAAACC
>NC_061107.1:9913201-9925701 GCF_015104395.2 Macrobrachium nipponense
TAAAAGGCAGAAAATTGGGGACGCTGCAAATAACCTTTAATGATGCCTACAGTATTCCACAAGAGCTGCACTGGCCGCACTAACCACCTACGGGACACACCCACTAGAGTACACCCCTTAAAAAAATGAAGAGGATAAAGCTTTAGTCTGTAATTTTAAACAATATCTTCACATGAAAGATTTTGTTCTTCATTTCTAACTCTTAACAAATTTGTCTTTCTTGGCTTTTGTTAAATATAAAACAGCTCTAGGCGAACACGTAGAAGGAATCTATTCCAGATTCTATTGTTGTTCTCGAAAGCCAATAGACAGTGACAACTTCAACAAGAAGAAACGACCAAACACCAGGAAGTTACCCAAAAATATGTTATGGACCCTCGTCCATTTAACGCCACCTCAGAATCTCACTGAAATCAACCCGTCCCTATTTTTCATATCTTTCAGACAGACAGAGAAAGGAAAATACAAAATTACATATATTTGGGGGGGAGGGGGGGTGAATGACCAGCATACGAACAATTTTGTTTGCTGTGTAATAAATTATATTTCTACAATTTTATTTGTTGCATAAAATATATTTTCTCCTCTATTACCCCCTAATACTAACTTGGGTAGTTTACCCAGATCTTACAACTTATCTTTATACAATTCTCAATAAAAAATATCTTGTAACGTATCTTTATATAATTTTTTATACTAAAAACAAAAGATAACTAAAACGGTGATCTCATAAGACTTATATATCCCTCGTTTGCGATTCGCTGAGTGATTTCATCACGCAAATCTTCACATTGTTCTCTCACCTATATTTATCTGTCATTTCCAACTAAAGACGAATGTATCTCTCTCTCTCTCTCTCTCTCTCTCTCTCCTCTCTCTCTCTCTCTCTCTCTCTAACTTAATCAGGCAACCTGTCATAAGTCAGATCCAAGATCATTGCCTTCAATAACTGCAAATTAACTGTATCTAAGTCCACACCTAAACTCAATACACGCGATGCCATCAAAGAGGGAGAGAGTCTCGGCGAGGTAATCCTCGCCCTAGAGAGGTATTCTCTCTCTCTCTCTCTCTCTCTCTCTCTCTCTCCGCCAGATTTCCGGGTAGCTTTGACCCTCCGTCTGAAAGGTATTAAGTTACCGCCAATCTTTCTTAGCTAGGAATTATATTAAGTCTTTCTTTAAGAAGCCAAGTAGCTCTACTCCTTCTGAGTTAAGGCTTAATCTATTCTTCTTTTAATAGGACATCAAGTTGTCATTTCCTCCATTTTTTAGTTTTCTGTAAATGAAAACTATTGGGCCGCCTTTGTCTGTCCGTCCGCACTTTTTCCTGCCCTCCATCGGACCTTTAAAACTACTGAGGCTAGAGGGCTGCAAATTGGCATGTTGGTCATCTACCCTCCAATCATCAAACATACCAAATACCATAAGTTCAAAACGGTGTCAATTAAAATCACATGAAAATTCCTCTGAAAAGTGCAATAAAACATTTTTAAATGCCTTTCAGTTAAAAGTAACTAACTGCCAGTAACGGTATCCTTCGCCAGTACTCAACTAACCAAAAGTTCAAAATAATGACAGTTAAAATCATTACTCTAGAAATCATTTTCGCTAAAGTTAACTAATGTCAACAACCAGAAATTCAGATATCTCGAACTGAAAATGGATAATTGCGTGAATTCTAAAACAATTTGTTAAAGACTTTAACCAAATCATATACGACAAATTAAATTCTAGGATGCTGTTACCCACCCTGCCTTTGCCAATAAATGAAAGTGCGTCTCATTTGAAAAATAATTTTTTTTTTTAAATAAATAAAGACAATAAAACCAGCGTTACATTCGATCTTGCCAAAAAAAGACCTCGAATTAATTAGTCATCAATAAAAAAAAACACTATCACCATTTAAAACCCATTATACACATGGCTCTAGACACATCCCTGGTGGCAATAAACCCTCCCACCATAAATGATTATGAAACTCAATAAAAAGCCATATGTTTTCCGAGTGAATTAAATTTTAAATCTATTCTGACGAACGAGTCAATACTGTTAATATCATCAATTCTAAACAAATGATGGATTCATTAACATACTACTGTCTTGTAAGTTATAGTGCATGCATACATGCATACATATACATATATATATATATATATATATATATATATATATATATATATATATATATACACACACACACACGTCTTCCTTCGTGTTACATTGGATATATATATTATATATATATATATTATATATTATCATATATAGATAGAAATATATATATACATATACACAACCCCATGCATATTAATCATTAAACAGAATAATGAAACTCTAAGGCCGTTCTCCCATCAGATATAGAGCAAGCCATATCAAAATTAATGGTTGCCGAGCCCTGGATAATGTTCCCTACGTAATATCTAACGGACTTACGACACGTAAGTATACCTTCCCAGATACCAACAAAACGTGTCTTGAAGCAAATGGGGGAAAATAGACACCAGCATAATAAAACTCTGTATGTAAAAAATCCGTCTGCAAGATACGACTTTGGCTGAACTTGTACTGGATCATTCTTTTCATTTATAAAATGACACTTCATACGAAACCTCAACTGGTCGCAATTGCTGTTTGCATGCCATTTTATGATGCACGAGTCCTGCCACTGGCAAGCAGATTAAGGCACCCGCATGATTCCATGTTATACAAATGGTTTAGATCGCGACGTGGGTCTTCATCTGAAAACACCTTTTTGAGTTTTCTGTCAAAGAAAACTATTGCGCCGGCTTTGTCTGTCCGTCCGCCCTCAGATCTTAATAACTTCTGAGGCTAGAGGGCTGCAAATGGGTACGTTGATCATCCACCCTCCAATCATCGAACATACTAAATTTCAGACTGCTAGCCTCAGAAGATTTTATTTTATTTACGGTTAAATTTAGCCGTAATCGTGCTTCTGGCAACGATATAGGATAGGCCACCACCGGGCACTAGTTAAAGCTTCATGGGCCGTGGCTCATACCGCATTATACCGTGACCACTGAAAGATAGATCCATTTTCGATGGCCTTGTGATTATACGCTGTGGCGGCTGTACAGGAAACTTGATTGCGCCGAAGAAACTTCAGCGCATTATTTACTTGTTTATATCTGACTGTGGCTGCAGCTAAAATCAAAGTGGAATTTTAATGAACTGAGGCCGGAGTGACATTACCTGAAAATAAGGGATGCGGTATTTGTCTCAAGCAATATATTTAAATGGAGCAAAGGATTTTCATGGTCACCTCAGATGGTCTGCTAAATGTTTCGGAGGTAAACACCAAACTCTGAGAAAGGTCATTTTACGTGTATTTATTAACCTCGCCTTAATCTTGCTAAAGTCAAAATATTTAAATATTCATCACTTATACAAATACAATTGTTTACTAAGAAAGCTGTGTAAATTGTCAAGAAAAAATATTTCAAAACTTTTAATACCAACAGCAAACGGAAATGATTTCCCTCGAGGTGAATATTCAGGATACAAGTGCTTGACCTTCACAACAAATTGCCACCTAAAAATAATTAGAACTTACTATTTAACTTCCTCACGAAATCAAGAAGAACACGCAATCTCCGCGTAGTATCATTATTATTACATTCAAATCAGAAGATGGACCCCATTCATATGGAACAAGCCCACCACAGGGGCCACTGACTAGGTTCAAACTTCCGTAGAATATTATAGGTAATGGGAAATACAGAAAGAAGATATCGCGTATTAAGAGAGAAACAATATCTTAACGAACAGATAGAAATGTCGGTAAATTATTAAAATACAGGGAGAAATATATCAGGGTAGTGATGCATTGCATCTTCGCTTGAATTGCACAACATCCTGCAGGAGACCGTTCCACAGTTAATGATTGATTACTAAGTCTATCAAGAGGAATTGTTTGAAATTGTTTGTTGGTGTACACACCGCTTAGCAATTTCCCGACAGGTAAAAAAAAAAAAATAACACACAAAAGATGGGGATTCTTACATCTTCAACTATGAAGGATGCTACAAGCGCGCCTTTTCTTCTATTTATTGGCCTCTTGCTGTGAAACATTCTCCATGCATAAAATGTACAACAATACCATGTATAACAGAAAACGAGCTTGCTTGGCGCTCTTTCCCGTGATGTTATTATTCATGAAACTTGGGCTGGGAGACTCTCGGGCATTTGGCGCTAGGGCCAAAAGAAAATAAGTAGGAAACTAGAAAAAAACTTTTTCTTTTAAAAATGAGATAAAAAAATCTACGAGTAGAACTTGGAGAAACCCCCATCTCCCCCCCCCCCCTCCACCCACCCCCCACCCGCCACCAACAGCTGCGCTAAGGTGCAATTCTCAAAGGAGATGGACGCAAAACTGAAAATCTTTTTAGTTAAGGCTTCCTTAAACTGAGCTTCCCTCAGCTGCAAATGGGCCCTCAGCAGGGCTCCGGATTTATTATTATTATTATTATTATTATTATTATTATTATTATTATTATTATTATTATATGTTCCAACATCAACAATCATACTTCTTATCATTCATTTTATTCTTATTCATTGACTTATTCATTCCCTCTTCGAACGACTCTTGGAAACGTTCAGGTTGAACGTTTCACCTTCTCAGCTGATGAGAGATTACCTGCAGGGATTACCTCGTCGAATCCTGCCCTCTGTGGACTTAGATGCTGCTAATTGCAATTACGGGAAGCTATGATGTTGGATCTGACTTCGGAATTGGATACGAAGGTGTCACAGAGAGAGAGAGAGAGAGAGAGAGAGAGAGAGAGAGAGAGAGAGAGAGAGAGAGAGAGAGAGAGAGAGAGAGAGAGAGAGAGACTGTATGGTAAGACTGTCGAAACCCGTGCTGACCACGGGTCGAATGTGACCCAACTTACCTATACTCTTAACAATAATTAAGCATATTTATAAGAACAAATAACTTGAATAATCATTAGCAGCACAATCAGTGGTAAATAAAGCAGGTCAAAAGCTCTACATAAACATATACGGATACATTTTCAAAAAATGCATAAAAATGTATAGGAGTACTCATTTCTAATCCATGGAATATTTCAGTACAAAACATTAAAAGTATTCCACTGAGGACAGATCTCATAAAACGCGCCAATCCCTGTTCCAAAGATGAGCAAAGGGAATAGGAAACGGAGGCGGGTCGCTGTCTAATTCAGCATCGGGGCCATAAGGCGAATAAAGTAAAAATCCAGAGATCCTGAGAGTCGTGAAACGCCCATAAAATCTCCGTGACGCGAGTATCCAAACATTGGCACGGAGCCTGGCTCCCGCACTTCAACATCCCACTATTCTCTTCGACAGAAAACAGAGAGAGAGAGAGAGAGAGAGAGAGAGAGAGATCACTTCCGTGTAGACGGTTTACGCTGTGGAGAGCGAGTCGTTTGTTTTAAATTGAAGCTGAAGAAAAAGTTAGTTTTCAACGAACAGAAAATAATTTTAAAATCTAAATTGGCAGTAAGTCTCCTCTTACAACTCCAATACCTCTGGCTATTAATTAACAGTTTCAGTCGTTCTTGAATCACCGTTAGATTAATTATTTTTCCACAATAACTCAATATAGACTTGCGACAATAACAGGAACAAATCGTTAGGAGAGGGGTTAAGAAAAGTAAGGTGGAAGATTGAGAATATGAACGGAGGTACAGTAAAAGGAATGAAAGGGGTTGCAGCGAGGGCCTGAAGGACTCTGCAAAAAGCCGTAAGTATTGCCATCCGTACCTCCTACAGGCATCTGAGGTACGTTTACTGTATCTCAAGTAACGAATGTGGTTACTGAGGACTAATGATCATTGATAAACATGAAACTTATGTGTCACAGGAATTAAATTGTCATTGTAGATTAAAGACTAAGATGCAGCAAGAAGGTTAGCACACTTGAAGATAGGAATGGAATGCTATACAGACACTTGAAGATAGGAATGGAATGGAATACAGACACTTGAAGATAGGAATGGAATGGAATACAGACACTTGAAGATAGGAATGGAATGGAATACAGACATTTGAAGATAGGAAAGAATGGAATACGGACACTTGAAGATAGGAATGGAATGGAATACGGACACTTGAAGATAGGAATGGAATGGAATACAGAGTTTAGGCCAAATGCCAAACACTGGGACCTATGAAGTCATTCAGCGCGGGAATGATTAAGAGATACAGACACTTGAAGATAGAATGGAATAGGAATAACAGAACCACTTGAAGATTAGGAATGGAATGAATAATACGGACAACTTGAAGAGAGGAAATGGAATGGAAATACGGACACTTGAAGATAGGAATGGAATGGAATACAGACCCCTTGAAGATAGGAAAGAATGGAATACGGACACTTGAAGATAGGAAAGAAGGAATACAGACACTTTAAGATGGAAAAGATGGAATGAACTGGACCTTGAATAGGAATGGAATAATTGGACATAACAAGGACACCTTGAAGATGGAATGGAATGGAATACGACACTTGAAGATAATAAAGGAAATTAGCATGGAATAAAACAGACACTTGAAGATGGAATGGGAAATGGAATAACGGACACTTGAAAGATAGGAATTGAATGGAATACAAGCACTTGGAAGAATTAAGGAATAGAATGGAATAAAACAGACAACTTGAAATTAAGGAAAAGGAATAAGGAATTAACGGACACTTGGACGATTAAGGAATGGAAGGAATACGGACCACTTGGAAGGATTAAGGAATGTAATGGGAATTAACAAGCACTTGAAGATAGGAAAAGAATGGAATACGGCCCTTGAAGATAGGGAATGGGAATGGAATTACGGACACTTGAAGATAGGAATGGAAGGAATACGGACACTTTGAAGATAGGAAAATGGAATACAGACACTTTGAAGAATAGGAATGGAATGGGAATCAAGAACAAATGAAGGTAGGACTGGAATGGAATACGGACACTGGGAACAATAGGAAATTGGAATGGAATAACAGACACTTAAGATGGAATGGGAATCAATACAGACACTTGAAGATTAGGGAATGGAATGAATACGGACACTTGAAGATAGGAATGGAATGGAATACGGACACTGGACGATTAAGGAATGGAAATGGAATACGACACTGAGATAGGAATGGAATGGATACAGGACACTTGAAGATAGGAATGGATGGAATACAGACAACTTGAAGATAGGGAATGGGAAAGGAATACAGAACCAAAATGGACGGATTAAGGTAATGGGAATGGAATACCGACACTTGAAGATAGGAAGGAATGGAATACGACACTTGAAAAATAATGGAATGGATACGACACTTGAAGATAGGAAGGAATGGAATACACTTGAAAATAGGAATGGAAATGGAATACGACACTTGAAGATAGGAATAGGGAATGGAATACAAGCACTTGAAGATAGGAAATAGAATGGGAATAGACACTTGAAGATAGGGTGGAATGGAATACCAGCACTTGAAGATAGGAAAAGAATGAATACGAACACTATGGAATAATAAGGAATGGCAATGGAAATACGGGACACATTGCAGATATGGGAATGGAATGGAATACGGACACTTGAAGATAGGAATAGAATGGAATACAAGCACTTGAAGATAGGAATAGAATGGAATACAGACACTTGAAGATAGGAATGGAATGGAATACAGACACTTGAAGATAGGAATGGAATGGAATACGGACACTTGAAGATAGGAATGGAATGGAATACGGACACTTGAAGATAGGAATGGAATGGAATACAGACACTTGAAGATAGGAAAAGAATGGAATACGGACACTTGAAGATAGGAATAGAATGGAATACAGACACTTGAAGATAGGAAAAGAATGGAATACGGACACTTGAAGATAGGAATGGAATGGAATACGGACACTTGAAGATAGGAATGGAATGGAATACAGACACTTGAAGATAGGAATGGAATGGAATACAGACACTTGAAGATAGGAATGGAATGGAATACAGAGTTTAGGCCAAAGGCCAAACACTGGAACCTATGAAGTCATTCAACGCTGGAATGGATTTTGAGAATAAAAAGATCTGAAAGGTGTAACTAGCGTGAAAAGCTCGCAGTTGCACTAAGGAATAATTAAGAGACGGTGGATAGCCAGATAAGACAACGATATTATGAATGAAGGTGCTTAAAAAGATTGATCAGGGGGTCTATAGATCTCACAGAGTTAAAGGACCAGGAACTGCTGGCCAAAAGCATATTTAGTTCATCTATCTCTCAGTCTCTCAGAGGTTTACGAAGGAGAAATACCGAGAATACCCTGGGCTACTGAGGCACAAACAAGTGTCTAAGAGAATTAATATACAAGTAGCCGTTAAAAGGTCCAAGAATGTATAACTTGAGGTTTCCATGGGGGTTTAGGAAGCAGTACATTTTCTCCTAAACCTCCCCTTTTACCTGATATTCCATAAGGAACATTTCCAATTCCGGCTTGTTTCATCTTCACCATGAATGACAGTATTATTATTATCATTATTCACAATATGAATCCTATTCATGTGGAACTAGCCCACCAAGGGTTCCACTGACTTGAAATTCTAAGGGTCCAAAGAATATCACAGTGTTCATTAGGGAGAAGTAAGATGAGTAAAAGAAAATACAGAAATAAGAGACTCCGCGTTAAAAAAGAACAAAATTCATTATCAAATTAACAAATAGATAAAAATGAATTAAAACGAAAGGGGAATCGGATTCGGAAAGTACTGTATCGCACCTTTCCTAATACCCTACAAAGTGCTGTTCGGATATCTCTATTGCGGCGATGGCGATTACAAGAAGACTTCGCATATTTAGTGTTCAGTGTTCAATAATGGTTTAAAAAAAGTATTGTGTATTGACAATGGAAGGCACGGTTCCACATGCCATTTATATATTAAAACCAGACATTTGCTATATTTTCACACAAATTCTTTTCAACGAACTTGTGTCCATCTGTAGATAAACAAGCAGTACCAACCAACTAGTACACACATATTCAAACGGAAATGAGACCAATTACTAGATCATGGCTCGGGACATCGCCACTTCCAATGACCAGACCCAATAATGACCGAATCGAGCGAGAAAAGGCCCCCACAATATAGGCTTATTCCCAAGAGATGATACTCTCAACACATATTTAGCCGGTCCAATATTCGCGCTCTTTCAACAGCGGAAATTGCCCTCATAGTGGCTTTTAATGGCTTCCCAAAGCTGAAAGATATTATTTAACTAAGTTCTGACGGTTTGCAAATTGGAATTGGCCGATAGGGTATCTAACATGAAAGCAGAATAATAAGGATAAAAGCACATAACTCAAAACAAATTCCAGTGAGGGAAAAAGTGAAGTAACAACGTAAAGGAATAAATCTTAAGGCTTTATCTCCAAATGTCATTACTAACACAAGTACTAAGGAAGTATATCTAAACATTACTTAAAAGACAAAAAAGCTCAAGGTTCTATCTCCAAATGTCATTACCAACACACGCACCAAGGAAGTATATCTACACATTACTCTCATATCTGAACATATAATATATAAATAACACAATATAACGCGTCCGCACCTTATCACATACACATCAGAAACAGGCTGAATACAAGTCGGCGACTTAGCGCTAGTCCTAACCGGCGCTTAATACGATTACCCAGCCGTTGTCCAACTTCGTTCTCCTCTTTCCAACCTGTTTGTGATATGTATGTGATAAGTTTCCGACGAGTGTTAATGGGATTCTTTACTGAAAAGTGACTGACTGCATCTTTACATTTCAATGGGATTCTTTACTGTAAGTTGAATGCACCTTTCCAGTAGTAACAAAGAGAAAAACAAGAAAGACATTTAACGAAAAAAGATCAAAGCATATCACAGAATTTACAGAAAAAAACAGAATTCCCAGAAAAAAATTCAAATATGAAAAAAAATGACATTTCCCAATACCAGAAGTGGAAAAACAAAGGAAGACATGTAACGGACAACTCAAAGCGACTTATTTATTTCAAGGGGGAAAAAAACTTCAAAAGCTTAAATGAAAACACTTCACACGATCTCCTGCCAGTAATAAAAGAAGGAAAAACGAAAAAAAGGCATCTCATACCATTTCAAGGCTAGAAAATAAATTAAACCATTTCACACCATATCAAGAAAAAACTTACGAAAGAAAAAATAAAAAACTTGACATCTCCTACCATCATTAACACGATTTAAAAAAAATACATTTTAAACAAAAAAAAAACAAAAAAAAAAAGATACACGTAAAAAATCAAAACATCTTACGCCATTTGAAGAAAAAACACTTGACATCAACTCCAAGCATTGACGAGATAAAAAAAAAATAATTTCCCATAAATTAATATAAACAAGGAAGAAACAAAACATCCTACGCCATTTAAAAAATCGATATCTCCTCCAAGCATTAACACCATAAATAACAAAGGAAAACATTTGAAAAAATCAAAGTATCTCACACCATAAAAAAGAAACTTCCAGAACAAAAAACAAAAAAAAAAAAAAAAAAAGGAAAAAACTTCAAAAAAAAAAAAAAAAAACAAAAAAAAAAAAAAAAAAAAACGGACGTATCAATAAAGAGAAAAAAAGATATATTTTTTTTAAAATCTCAAACCATTTCAAGTAAAAAGAAGAAAAAAACTTCCCAAAAAGATAAAGTAATAGAGTAAAAAAAACCTTTGACATACAAATAAAATTGACATCATCTCAATAAAGCAAAACTAGGGGAAAAAAAATCTCAAACCATTTCAAGTAAAAAAAAAAAAATCTTCAGAAAAAGATAAAATAAAGAAAAAAACCTTGACATCTCCTTCTCCCAGGAAAGAAGAGGGGGGAAAAACAAAGAAACACAAGAGAGGAGTCAGTGTGAAATCGGCGGGCGTCCCTAAAAGCACTTACCAGCGATAAAACCGCGAGCAGCCAGCCAGCCAGACATCACACAGAGGCGTCAGGGAAAAATCCCTAGTTCCCCATTTCGACGGGACGTTTTCCCCAAAGCTCTCGTTTTTTTTTTTTTTTTTTTTTTTTTTTTTTTTTTTTTTGAGAAAGGGGATGGACAGACAAGACACAATATGTCTTGTCTATAAATGGTTTCTGTACAGTCATTTCTAGGGAAAAGGAGGGGATAAACCATTATGTCTTGTCTATAAATTGTTTCTGTATAGTCATTTCTAATATGAGGAGATGAACCATAATGTCTTGTCTATAAATGTTTTATAAACCAATATGTCTTGTCTATAAATGGGTTCGCTATGGTCATTTCTAAAGAAAAGGAGGGGATAAACCATTATGTCTTGTCTATAAATTGTTTCTGTATAGTCATTTCCTAATTATGAGATGAACATAGTCTTGTCTATAAATGTTTTTTGAATCAATATGTCTTGTCTATAAATTGTTTCTGTACAGTCATTTCTAGAGAAAAGGAGATAAACCAAAATGTCTCGTCTATACATTGTTTCTGTATAGTTGTTTCTAAGGAATATGAGGAGATGAACCATAGTCTTGTTTATAAATGTTTTGTAAACAAGTATGTCTTGTCTATAAATGTTTTCCATATAGTCATTTCTAAGGATATGTCATGTCTATAAATGTTTCCTGTATAGTAATTTTTAAGGAATATGAGGAATACCATAATGCCTTGTCCTATAAACAATATTCTTGTCATAAATGTTTTCCATATAGTCATTTCTAAGGATATGTCATGTCTATAAATGTTTCCTGGGATATGCCATTTCTAATAAGGATTGTTTTATGGAGGAACCATGAACTAAATGTTTCTGTATAGTTAATTTTTAAGGAACTCTTGAGGAGCTGAAAGACATAATGTCTTGCTATAAATGTTTTCCATATAGTCATTTCTAAGGATATGTTCATTGTCGATTAAACTGTTTGCCTGGATAGTAATTTAATTTTTAAGGAATATGATGGGAGATGAACCATAAGATTCTTGTCTATAAAATTGTCTTTATGAACCTCCGAATTTCTGTCTTGTCTATAAATGTTTCTGTACAGTCACTTTTAAGGAATATGAGATAAACCATAATGTCTCGTCTATAAATGTTTCATGAACCAATATGTCTTGTCTATGTTTTCTATATAGTCATTTCCAAAGAAAAGGAAGAGATAAACCAATATGTCTTGCCTATAAATGGTTTCTATATAGTATTTTCTAAGGAATATGAGGACATAAACTAAAATGTCTTGTCTACAAATGCTTTATAAACCAATATGTCTTGTCTATAAATGGTTGCGGTATAGCTATTCCTAAGGAATGAAGAGATGAATCAATAATATGTATTATCTATAAATGTTATATAAAACAATATGTCTTGTCTATAAACGTTTTTTTATATAGTAATTTCTAAGGAAAATGAGGAGATAACCAAATAGCTTTTTACCCATGAAATATCTACGTACGGCTGGTTCCGGCCGTCTTATCATACATGTGCATTGTAAATGAAA
>NC_061107.1:9928201-9933201 GCF_015104395.2 Macrobrachium nipponense
GTATGATGATGAATCTACTTCTTACGAAGGTAGAAACTGGCTTTGAAACGACCAGGTTATCAAAACACTAGTGGTTCAATAACAGAGTGCTCAATGACATCAACTGCGAAGTAAGGAATTCAACCCAAAACGACCTCTATTTACCTAAATATGTGCACCATCACTGTCATATTACCATGAGAATCTTAGGTCAAGCTTTACCGAGAAATCTCTAATATATATTAAAACTTTGACTTCATTTGCATATGAACGTCAATAGGATCTTAGAAAAGCAACACAAACGGCTGCCCAACTGGAAATGCTGAAAGAGATATAGGCCTAATAAAGGAAGGAGTACACAAACACACAGACACACACAAGGTTGAAGAAGACAGGACGGAGGAGGGCGTTGTCATCAGTAATTACTAAGTAACATGATAGCCAACCAGACAGATGTTGGTTTAACAGTGGACAACCAAACGTAACATTAAACCTCCCATGTTACCGAGATCGTAGACAATGATTTTCACACACACACACACACAGAGAGAGAGAGAGAGAGAGAGAGAGAGAGAGAGAGAGAGAGAGAGAGAGAGAACCTATATGGCGTCCCCCGTGCGGAATGAGATACTAATGATTGCAATTATTGAAAGCAATGATGTTGGTTCTCACTTTGGGATCCAATACAAGGTGCCACAACTTGTTTAAAACTCCGAGACTGCTCTGATTTATATACTGCATGAATATGTGCATAAATGAAAATGGCCTTTATGCTGTTCGGGCAACTAGAAAAACAACTAAGACCTTAATACTGATAAATAGTCGGATAAACATATCACGGGTTAGAAGCCGTGAGCACAAATGAAATTTACGAAGTCTCGGCTGGGTTATGAGGTAGACAGCATCCGAAACAAGTTCTTGGGTTGTGTGGAAAATGAAGAGCCAAGGTTTCGGGATTTAGTGGGCTTTGGTAGATCTGAAACGAAGTCCTCTGTGACTGTAGATTTTGTAGATTTTGACAATTTTGTAGAGTTCATGCATACGCGAGATGTTAATTCATTTCAGCGCCTTCATTCTAGCAGATTAGGGATGGGCATTAAGATTATAAACAAATTATAGTCATTTTAGTGAAATTTTGTATTCCATCCTCATGACTATCTACGCGCCCCTAGTTAGGTGTAGGAAATATACTATGGGGCAACAGTCTATTAACGAGTCTAATCACTGTCTTAATAACGAGCTAATAGTTTTATTATCTGTTTTGAAGACAATTCTAAGAATATATATATACTGACTGTCTACAAGTTTACTATGATACATCAATATGAGAAAACCATGTTTAATCAGGCGGTGAGGATGACTCCTCGATCTTTGAAGTGGTGTTTTATCTGGTTAAACAATTTCATTTTAACAACTGGGTAAGAATCGAACGCCTTGACGTCTTACCGAAGCGTATGAGCTTAGCAGGTTCTTGCCAATATAGCTAATCATTATAAGAAAGAGAGCAGGACCTACGACAGTTCCCTACGGGACACCTGATATCGACTGGATGGGTATAGGGTTTGAATAGGGCTCGATTAGCTGATATTTGAAGCGTTCGATTTGAAAAAGAAATTAAAAAGCCAGGTTCACACAGGTCCACCTATTAGTTTTTTTCTCTGAATTTGTTGCTTTGTATAAAGTGGTCCACTTTGTCAAAAGGCTCGTCGAAGTCGAGATAATTAGTGTTAATATAACCACCCGATTCTACGGTCGACATTATTGACTCTTTTTGGTTGATTAGTCGTGATGCCAGAGAGAGAGAGAGAGAGAGAGAGAGAGAGAGAGAGAGAGAGAGAGAGAGAGAGAGAGAGAGAAATATGAAATATGTCTGGAGAACAAATAAGTTCTTATAGGTCAGTCAGAGAGAGAGAGAGAGAGAGAGAGAGAGAGAGAGAGAGAGAGAGAGAGAGAGAGAGAGTGTCCAAACAACAAATAATTCTTACCTTATTGACATTTCACGACAAAGATCGACTTGAATCGGCACCACCACTGACCCACCTAACAGATACTAACGCCCGTCCTTGGAAACGCGAACTCACACACCCACCAAAATTAGAAAAAAAAAAACTTGAAAATAACCTTCAATTGCAGAAGGTAAACCTCGTGCCCTTTCCCATAATCCTTCCTCAAATCCCTCTTGCTTTGATCCTGCAAACAATCAACACCGCAAGCATTGCAGAACTCTTTGGGTTAAAGCGCCCAATGCAATGTGCGTTTAAAGGAGATGTGATTACCTAGTCTGGGCCATGCCGACTGAAAAGAGGATCCGCCTCTTCTCCCACGCACGCTTCAGTAGCTGCCTCAATTCCTCCAGAAAGGAACAATAATATATATATATATATATATATATATATCTATATATTATGATATATATATATATATATATATATAGAGAGAGAGAGAGAGAGAGAGAGAGAGAGAGAGAGAGAGAGAGAGAGAGAGAGGTTATCTGAATAACATGCTTTTTTAATTAATCATCCAGTAGTTATTATGAACATTAATTTAGGCATAAGTGAAACCAAGATCAAATTATTACAACTTCATTTGGTCGCTTTTCTAACTCATAAATACTCGATATCTGAAGATAAAAATACAGAAACATAAAAATCCCAAATCCGCTAGGATTGTTTCGCTAAGCAGGTTAACGCACAAAAATGCACTTTCTAGAATACTCGTATATTGCAAAATTCGGCTGCAAATTTCGATAATGTGCTCTTAAAATTCAAAATTTACCTTGATTTTTTAAAACTATTCTACACAATTTAAAACACTGCAGTCGCAGGAACACGTTAAATGTATTTAACAATTTTGACACCTGCTTACAACCTCTTTTAAAATGTATTAAGATTACACTCTGTACTGGTATGTATCGAGAAGCCAGCTATACTTACACTTAGTATATCCAAAATAGCATTCTAAGTAGCCTACACATAAGTAAGGCTAGGCTCACGCGTACCACAACAAAACTACACCACACCACAACCCAGTAGTTATAGTGTGGGCGGTCGGTAATTCACATAGAAAACGCTTGTTAATACTCTGACAAGCCAATTACTGAAGTCAATCTCGACTGCTGACCCAATGATACATACATACATAGATTAAGCCAGTTTTGTACTGGCACGGGCTCTTGCTTCTTAGCAGCCCGTAACTGGTGATGGATGAAGGATTTTTCTCTGCAACATACCATTCGGCTCCAATTTTAACAACTGGGCCCAATGAGTGGATGGTATCACCCATAAAACTGTCTTCGTGTATGGTTGAGCATAACTCATACAGTTCGAAGCAAGAACCAGTCAGTGGCTGGCGAGAGTGAATCCTGTTTCAAGGAAATAAAATCCATAGCAGAACTACGTCTTCAAAATCCTTGTGGAGACTAGCTTGAATGCCTGCGCCCCTCTGTGTTAAGGGATTTCAATCGACCACTATACAGCAGCAGTTCCCTTCAGGCGACAGCAAAACCACTCAATAACTGCAGAATAATAGCAAACGTGTGGTAATGTGTGAGCTACGTGCTATGCAACTTCTTTCCCTAAAGCAAAGGAACGAAGAATAGTACTCCCATTTCAGAGAGAAAGAAGTACAAACGAACTACAGTTGAAACCCAAAACTGCATCTGTAAATACTTCTACGAATAAGAAAAAAACTACAGATATTTGAAAAATTTCGACCTAGGTGCACAGACACTCCTTTCCCTAAAACAAAGGAGAAAAGAATAGCTGCAGACGCTAATAAAAAAGGGGGGTTGGGTGGCTGGTAGGAAGGATCAATGTTTCTCTAAATACTTCGACATAAAAGAAAAAACTACAGATATTTGAAAAATTCCGAGCTGGGTGCACAGAAACTCCTTTCCCTAAAACAAAGGAACAAAGAATAGCTGCAGACGCTAATAAAAAAAGAAAAAAAAAGAAAAAAAAAAAAGGGGGGGGGGTGCCTGGTAGGAAGGATCAATATTTCTTGATAGACAAACACAGCACTTTGGCACGAAGGAGACGTAACAGAAAGAGCATTGTTTCTCTCGGCTTCTCTGCTGCTGAGCGATTGCACGAACCAGCCACGCTGGTGTCTGTAAGTACAGAATGAGGTTTCAACTGATTCTGACCCGTCTAAATCTGCCGTACGTATAACTTAGGTATTGTGCGGTTTTTTATGATTAATGATATATTGCCTATGACAATAATACATTCCACAGTTATAGATCTGTAGAAGATGAGCATGAGGCTCTTCCGGTGGGTTTAAATTTACCTTACGTGCAACTTTGTCAATGTACGGTTTTCATGGTAAATGTATGTAATAATAAAATTCACGTCAATAAATTTATAAATTCATTATAAATGAATTTCCCAACAATAAATGCGTGAATTTAAGCGAAATAATTGGTATTTCACAAAAGAAAATGAAATTTTAACCACTGATGACACGTCTAAATTCAGCTTATGTATAACTTGGTCATTATACGGTTATCATGAAGAATAGTATACCCTGCATTTAAAAATGCAATTTACAACAATCAATTGGTGAATTTATTATAAAAATTACTGGATTTTCACGAAAGAATATGTTTGACCCACTTTTGAGTCGTCTGAATTCATCTCGTTTATATAGCTCAGAATCATTATACGGCATTAATGACGACTGGTAAATGATATGCGTCATAATAAATACCACGACAATACTTTCGTGGACTTACTGTAGAAGTAACTTGTGTCAGATCGCAGGAAATTATTGGAATGTTACAATGTGGTATAATATAACATATACAAAAGCCTTGCCAAAGCGTTTGTTTAAAATGGTTACGAACCCAAGAGGAAGAGATCATAGTATATTCCAGGACAAACTCCTAAAGATTTATTTAGTTTTATCTTTAATTATTGACCACTTATTTCCTTTTTTTTCACATTGAAGCCTGTCACTGGAAGGCGGCTTGTTTTGTTGTGAGTTTAACGTTGTTTCCACCTCGGTTCCAAAGTGCCTCTGTT
>NC_061107.1:9940701-9953201 GCF_015104395.2 Macrobrachium nipponense
TGCCACGAGGGAAAATAAACAATGGAGTATCCGCGAGATCTTTCGACGTTCAAACGTCCTTTACTTAGCAAATGAACTCAAAGTAAAGGACATTTGACGTCAAAAGATCTCGGCGGATACTCCGTTGTTTATTTTCCCTCGTGGCATATACCTTTATATTATATAATAATAGACAATTAATATATATAATATATTATATAATATATAGATATATATATATGTGTGGGTGTGTGTGTGTATACTATATAATTGGAATGACTTCAAAATTTGCGGATAAACGATATTATATATATATATATATATATATATATATATATATATATATATATATATATATATATATATATATATATATATATATATACACACACACACATATATATAAAAAGTTAGTGTATTGCTTATGATTTATTGTTACATATTTATTTTTTTGTGTGTGTCTCGAGAAGGGCCAGTCATCTATGACGTGGGATGCATACTACATTGAAATATACTCATCAACAGTTGAAGATTCATCATAAATAAATGCTTACGGATATAAGGAAGAGATGGTTAAATCATAGACGCTGAACAGTCATGCAAGCGGCTAATCCTTAGCTTTATCTATTGCCACAGTTTGTTATATTACATAATAAAAGTTAGTGTATTGCCCAGTTTCGACTGGGATGTGGTAGGTTATCGGGTGTTACGCGACCACTTTGGAAATAGTACTTACGCTAAGCTGACGCACGTGGCAGATTTTTAATAAGCGCTAATGCTACTGGTGGCCCGGATAACTGAACTTTGTAAATAAATTTTAAATAAATATAAATACACACAAATGAAATGACATTTGTGTGTAATAAAAGGGGTTTATACTCTCTTAATCCTATTTTTTTGGGGGGAGGGGGCCAAATTATTAACAATAAAATGACCGTTTTTTATAATGAGTTTTTCTTAATACAATTGTGGCTTTTAATAATGCGTCATTTAGCGAAAGCTTAAATAATATATATATATATATATATATATATATATATATATATATATATATATACATATACATATACATACAAACACACACACATATATATATATATATATATATATATATATATATATGTGTGTGTGTGTGTGTGTATATAAGTATATATATATAAAATACAGAAAAAATTTCAAGTTTTCGCTAAATGACGATTATTAAAATCCACAACTTTTATCGTAAAAAAAAAACATTATCCAAACCCGTAACTTTTATCGCTAAAAAAAAAAAAAAAACTATTTGTTTTTCGGTAACTACCACATCGGGAACAGTTGCTTCTTCCCTTTTCTATTCAACGCCTTCCTCAAAAATTCCCAGCAAATGACATCACGAAAACTTGACTAATAACAGACTTAATGGGAGTCACCCCCATCCAGAGTTCGGCACCAGACTTTGGCGCCACCGCCCATAAAAATAAAGAGAGAGAGAGAGAGAGAGTTCGGTATTAGGATCCCACTGAAAATTTTCTGGAGAGAGAGAGAGAGAGAGAGAGAGAGAGAGAGGAGAGAGAACCAAGTCAGCCAATCTGGTCCCCAAAAATGGCGTCTGTCAGAGGATTTTAACAGCCGTAACCAAGTTTTTGAACCAGTGTAGCCCCAATAAATGTTGGGGCTAATGACGGGAGTCTCACCCCCACTCGAAATGGGGCCACGGACACTGCCAAACGTTCGGCGCCAAATTTAATTACACGCCATACGAAAAGATGAAACGGGACCGTCGGGTGTCGCCGGCGCCGCATGTTGGTATTTACGATCTGCATTTTTGGCAGATTCTATGGGAGAGGAAGGGGGGCGGAGACAGGGGGCAGGCTGGGTGAGCGCTCGGTGAGTCATAACGCCAGCCAGGAAACCCAGGCACGGTGTGGGGGGGGAGGGGGGGGGGGGGGGGGGGGGGGGGCAGAAGTAATTGCTAGACGTATTCTGCATATTGGAATAATTGTTTTCCTCTGATCAGAGCTACTCCCATGATGACTTTATCTTAATCTATTAATATTACTGTTGGGCCACTGGACCATCAGTAATATTACAGGTACCATCATATGTTATTTTAAACTAATAATATTACTGGTGAGCCCCTATACCACCAGTAATATCAAAGATACTAAAGATAAGAAGTTATTTTGAACTATTTTATTACCGGTGGGCCACCAAGCCACCAGGAATATAAGTAGCAAAATAAATTTTGATGTTAACAGCTTTCATCTATGAGAAGCAATATTACTCCAGCCAATTTACCAAGCCCTCCCTATTAAGTTAATAATATGGCTTCACTAATGATTTGGCACTACTGATGTTCTGGTCTAGTGGCCCTATCATTAAATGCATTTATTAGTTAGCACAATGACTTTTTACACCTACCTCACTGACAAGGAATGAAATATATGGAATGAGAGGAAGAAGGTCGGCGGTAATGTTGAAGAACTCATTTCAAAACATAAACCACCTAATTAAATGTTGTTCCCAAATTGGGAAATTCTATTAAAAAGATATAATAAAGTAAATAAATAAATAATAAAACCCCAACAGCGATTTTGTGACTGCAGGAAACGCTCTGACAAAACCCTCTGTTGCACTCGTATTAATCCAACACTACACAACAATGCAGAGATGTTTTACTTGGCAACTAAACAGAAAACTCAAGAGAGAGAATAATTCTGCTGCTTATAGCCAGCGCAAGTTTTCTCACACAGCAAAGCAAGTGTTGCGAGTGAGAACAAAAGTGAGCCTGGCCAAACGGTTGACTCTTCTACGTAGCAAACAAACTAGGCATTTCTTGCAAAGGACAGTCATTATTATTACTTTTATTCAGAAGATGAACCCTATTCATAAGGAACGAGACCACCACAAGAGCCACTGACTTGAAACTCGAACCCCCAAAGAATATGGTGTCATTATGCAGCGAAAAACTAGTAAAAGGTAATGGGAAATACAAAAAGAAGAGACCACTTATTGAAAAATAAAAAATAATTAGCAAATTAATAAATAAACAGATAAAAATGTAAGTATATCCTACTGATAATATTTGAATCAACCTTAATAACATTGTTTGAAACGTCTGAAAAGAGGAAGGAATATATATCTTAAGAAAGCTTAATAACATTCTTGTGATAGTTATGACCAATTTCTCTTCTTTAAAATATGAATCTTGTCTCAATCACTTTAATCACTCTAGCTTCGTCATTACTTGGATAGGTGACCACAAACGGCACTGACAAATAGCTACCCTTAATCTAGTTAAAGCATGGGATAGACCTTAGGCAAAGTAGGGGCAGTATCAGTGGGTCACATTAAGACCCGTAAAGCCAGCAGGGTGAGGGTGACGTCATCATTATGGCCTCCGAAAACAATTCATTTCTCACAGCATGGATAATCATGAATGTATAATACGCATACCTAATTAAGCAAAGGAAATATGACGTATACATTTCGAGTGACGTGATATCCTAAAACAACAGAGAGAGAGAGAGAGAGAGAGAGAGAGAGAGGAGAGAGAGAGAGAGAGAGAAATCTGACATAACATAGACATCCACATAACTCGCCATTAGACGTTTACCTAGCCTCCGCCATCAAACTTCCCTTTACCAAGATTGACTGAGACAGTTTTTAGACATAACGGGGCCCCAAATGATTGGCCTACGGTCTCAGGATGCCGTAGGCCTACTTAGAGAACACCAATCATCTCGCAAGGCACATAAAAAGGAAGGTCTACTGTAGGTCTATGACGGCGCGCAGTGTGGTAGCATGGTTGGGTTATGGTCTGAAACGAAGACATCACAATTTTTCCTCAGATTCTGATGGATAAAATGATAAATTTTTCCCTTTTTTATTTTTTTTATTTTTGTAACAGGGAAAAAAAGGGAAATAATTCTGGAACGTGCGGGTAGGCAGTAGGCCTAATTCTCATAATTTTCTAGGGGGCTAATATTTTTTCCCTAGTCGTAACAGTCAAGTTCTCTCTCTCTCTCTCTCTCTCTCTCTCTCTCTCCTACACATTTACACCCACTTTTACAGATATCTAGACGCATAGTATTCTCTCTCTCTCTCTTTCAAATTATTTTTTCTTTGTATTCCGAGACCCCAAACCGATCTGTCATTCCATGAATGAAAGAGACATGAGACCGTCGCCTTCTCTTCCTTTATAGATGAATCAATTAGGCGTGAGTCTCTACAGAGATGCGAGCCTGCTGGGTGTAAGCTGCATGATACAGCCAACCATGAATATGGATTTGTAGGCATTGTGACTTCACTGCGTGTCCGGAACGGAACTCTCGGTGGATATGTTTAAAGCATGAGTGTTACGGTCAAACTGGCCAGTACAGCATTCTTTGTGAAAGACGCGAGTGCAAGGGATAAAATACAGGTATTGGCGAGGTATTAGGCAAAATAAAGGTGGGTGAGTATAAGGAACAAAATAATTAGCTATAACCGGTGACAAAATACAGGGGTGCGAGTATAACAAAATATACAGGATACCGGTGGGCCCATATAAGTGAACGAAAATACAGGTTTATTGCAAATAATAAGTAAAAAGGCTGCTATGCGAAATAAGTAAGAAAATACTGGTAGTGAGAATACAAGCAACAGAATACAGGTATTGCGAATATAAGAAAAAAATAACAAAAGGTATGGTGGCGATGGAAATAATAAAAAAGGTAATGGTGGCGTAATGTAAATAACAAAAATACAGGTAATGGTGGCGAATGTAAATAACAAAATACAGGTAATGGTGAGTATAAAAGACAAAATACAGGTACTGATGAGTATAACGGACAAAATAAATACAGGAATTGCGAATATATAGGACAAAATACAGGTATTGGCGAGTATCAGTGACAAAATACAGGTATTGCGAATACTATAAGTAACAAAAAATACAGGCACTGGTGAGTATAAGAGACAGAATACAGGCACCGGTGAGTACAGATTTCTATAGCGGAATATCTAAGCTAAGCAAACGCTGTTATGAAGGAGCAAATAAGAAATTAATAATTTTTTTTTTTTTTTTTGATACTCAACGACCAAAATTGAGCTCTTTCACTAAACGAATCCAGACATCCTAAAATCAAAATAAACCAGGACTAAAAAAAAAAAAAAAGCTCCCTAGCAAGACGCTTCTCTCCAGACGAAAACGCAACGTCACTTACCCGAGCCCAAGAGACACGTAACAATCCATGACACACCGTTACAAGACAACATTTAAAAGTTCATCCGCTCTATGGGTGACAGAGCACGCAGTCAGGCACGGGCCATGAAGCAGATACGCCGAGGGTCTTCGGGGAACCACTGGGAGTCTTTGGGGATCCTTGAAGAAGCCCCTCCTTACTCGAATGACATGGCAATTCCATTTGGCACGAATTCCATCACGTATCGGCGGCGTATCAAATAAATCTTTTGGGTGCACGAGGATGATAAACACTCTACGTAAAAGGGGAGATTCAGATACCGCTATGCGTTTCTGAGGGCGTTCTCTGCCATTTTACAGACGCAGAGTCGTGGGTGTAATGTAGTATGTTGTTTGCATAAGGGACGGATACTGACGTATAGGAAGTATAAGAGTTTCGAACAAATAAAATAGCGAACAAGGTTTCATAAGTTTTATTTGTCAAAATAAATTATTAATATCGCATTATATAGATATATAAATATATTATATATATATATATACCATAATATTATATATCTATATATAATATATATTACTGGTAATCTTATTAGGCACGACGTGTAGTAATTCATTTGTATTCCACATAGGAAAAATGAAAAAAGGTATATCTCAGAAAATGCCCAAACAGTTTTCGTCCTCCAATGGACCTCTTCTTGGAGCGTTTATTAAGAAATACAACTGATATATATATATATATATAATGAAGGTAACACTCACGATTTTCAACAGCTGTAGCAATACTTAAAACAAATTTTTTTTTTTTTTCATAGTCGAAGGAAATATGTAGTAATTAGGCAAAATAGAACGCCAACCATTACCCCATGACCTAAACATAGTACGATTCCAATTCAGAAAAGCGAATCAAAACAACCGCAAGACTGATGACCTATTCAATTCGACCACTCGCTATATACGAATTCAAAAAATAAACTTAGCTTCAATGCACCACAACACACAACAATGAAGCGTAATCACAGAGACATACTCAGACACAATACGCCTCTCTGTCGTGTTATTTGATGCCCTGCGTTGTTGTTGCACGGCCCCTGCACGATGCATGTCATGATGAGATGGCCGTCGTAAGGTCATGAGGTGCACGTTTACATTAGCCTAGCGAGCTCGATGCTTTGAGGTTATCTGACTATATGACATATTCTTTTACTGCCTAAGGCTCACAGTCAATTTGGTTTTTATGAAAATTAGGCTACAGGCTATAAAGTCCGTATGATTTACAGTGTACAAGGTTGCTTTACTTCAAGATAATTAGGCTACAGGCTATCAAGCCTATATGATTTACAGTGTACAAGGTTGCTTTACTTCAAGATAATTAGGCTATAGGCTATCAAGCCTATATGATTTACAGTCTGCAAGTTGGTTTACTTCAAGATAATTAGGCTATACAGGCTATACAGCCATATGGTTCGGCCTTAAGAAAATTAGGCCACAGGATATACACCCATGTGGTTCACAGTCTGCAAGGTCGATCTGCTTTATGAAATTAGGCTTCAGGCTATAAAACCATATAGTCTACAGCGTGTAAGGCTGACTTGCGTTTTGAAAATTAGGCTATAAAGCCAAGTACTGGGGCGGCGCCTTCAGCCACTCAGCGCTTCAGACTGAAAAAAAAAAAATAAAAAGGGAGTTGGAGTGGAGCCGAGGAAGAAGAAGAAGAACACTGAATGAAAGCATTTCAGGATTGTTCTTACACCAGGAGCTATTTATATGCCTACCGAAACAACGTAGGCCTATGCAGTAGACAATGGAAAACCATTAAATGAATTATTCTCAATGCACGGGCATCTTGCATACAGAAACAAATGACAAATTATTAACGATGATGATATACTAAACTGTTAATTATGACACTAAGATACAAAAGAACAGCGCCAACACTTCTACAGAGGCCTAGCAGAGTCCGTTGCATGACCATGGAAAATAAATTTATATTGAAATCACAGACAGTATAAGACTCATAAATGAAAATATATTTTTTTTTAAATCCCATGATTCCCCTAGCAATGATAAAACATCCTATCCTGGAGAGAGAGAGAGAGAGAGAGAGAGAGAGAGAGAGAGAGAGAGAGAGGAGAGAGAGAATCACCGGGGTGAAAATTCTATATTCACCAGATGCATTTCGTGTTTATTGTCAAGCAGAGCCTCTGCAAATGACAACTACGAGAGAGAGAGAGAGAGAGAGAGAGAGAGAGAGAGAGAGAGAGAGAGAGAGAGAGAGAGAGAATATCTTCGTCGAAGTCCTACTCTTTTGATCATGTACTACACAGCTCTGAGTTCATATTGGCCTTGCGTTTCCCGCCCAGAGGGATAAATCACATTATCTAGCTCATCTTCAAACTAGTCGCAGTTTCGCCAGCAGTCTTGATACGACAGAGACGCAGGGCCTGTCAACATATCAAGATCAAAAGCTGCTTTGCAAAGCTGCTAATCATTATCCCTTACCATTAAGATACGGAGAACGCCATCAATACTTTTACACTTATGGACACCTGATATCTCTTAAGAGCTGGTTTGACAGTACTTCACTGTCTGATACTCGGAGTACTATATCGCCTGGGAGGGAACTGTTTAGCCTGGGAACTGTGTACCCGGGGAAAGGTGTATCCAGGTTCCCATGGGTCCACTTACCTGACTTTCTTCTAGTTTATATTACATAATACGAAAAGGTCAGCCTTATTGAGATCTTTGGCAAAGGCAATAAACATCGTGTCGGTTTCACTGTCACACTAGGCCTATGAGATTATTATTATTATTATTATTATTATTATTATTATTATTATTATTATTATATACAAGATGAACACCATTTATAGAACAAGCCCACCACAGAGGCAACTGACTTTAGATTCGAGCTTCTAATGAATGTGGTGTTCACTTGAAAGTAACAGAAGATAATGAGAAATACAGAAAGAAAAGATCAGTTATTAGAAAAGAACAAATAAATTAAAGTTATAAATAGATGAAAATGTAAGTATATTACCAATAGGCTACGCTTGGATCTCTTCTGCTAATTCTAAGGATATGTGGACGGATGCTTGTAGACTTATGCAAATAGTATGGGATACTATTGATAAGATTGATAAGAAACGGAGTGTTTCTTTTAGAGAAAGTTTATCTTTTTTCTTTTAGAGAAAGTTTAAAGTTCAAGCGAAGACAAAATACATTTCTACCCTGAAGCAATTCAATTTGTATTTTATTCACTTACTTACATTTTTATCTATTTTATTGCTTTTTTTTATCTTCTGTAACTTCTATCAAATGAACACTACGTCTTTTGAAAACTTGAATTTCATGTCAATGGCCCCTGTAGGAATTAACCCTCTGAATATATAATAATAATAATAATAATAATAATAATAATAATAATAATAATAATAATAATATTAATGGACTCCTAAGGAAGCAGGCTGCAACCCGGAACCCCACACTATAAATAACCCAGTCGAATTGGAGGACTGTGATAAACAAAACAAAACAAAATAATAAAATAAAAATAAAAATAAATAATAACATCTGAAATATACTGCTGGGTGACTGAAGGTACGTTTGAGGAACTGAGTAAAAATAAATTTTGAGGGGGCTATCAATTCTCGCACCAGATAGATAGATATATGTTTACTTATTCTTCTGCATAGAAAAGTTATACAAAATGGGACATCAGAGGCGCTAGACCTACTACGGAGACATCAACACTTGTGGCTGACTTATATATGTGATAAGACGTGAGCAGCCCAGAATGAATCCAGATACACAGCAGATTGCAAGGGGCTATTCTGTCTCCCGAAGTTTGATTGAAATCTAATTTACGGGTCATAAAACTCGCAGTATCTTAAACACCAAAGCTTCGGGGATTCTTGAGAGTCGACTTTCACGTTTTTTTTTTCTTTATGAGAAACAGCGAAAATTCCTCTTACAGATATAAAGTGTAGGCCTTCCGACTAAGTATAGGCCTACGCTTTTGATACTGGCGATTCTAGAGATGGGATATGAGTTGTTAAAGAATCTTTTTAAAACCATTTTCAGTCAAATTCGTGTATGAATCTATTCAAATGCATTACACTGTACAATCAGAGAAAGCGAAAATTCCTCTTAGTAATATAAAGCCTCGGCCATCCGATAGCTATATATAGACCTAAAAACTTGATACTAGGAATTCTAAAAATGGAATTTAAGCCCTTGTTGAATTCTATTTTCCAGTCATTTCTGGTCGAATTCTTGTATGAATCTATAAAAATAAATTACACTGCATGGTCATAGCAGGAGGTAAACACTGGTTTTCCTAACTACAGCAAGCCAGTGAACTGGAAGAGTATCTTAGGCCTATATGCAATGCCTTAATGTTTATCGTCTGAGACTCCAAGTGAGACGTCCAAACACATACACGCACACACACTAACACGTGTGTGTGTGTGCTTTTTTGTTAGTGAACACAGGAAAAATTATCAATAAAAACAATTATCAATAAAATATCGTAATGGAACATGAACCCTGAGTTCTTGATATAGTTTCTAGTTTGGGTTTAGTCTAAATAGGTCTATACTGTAGATACCGAACTAACCTAGATGGAAGAGTTACAGAAATGAGAGAGAGAGAGAGAGAGAGAGAGAGAGAGAGAGAGAGAGAGAGAGAGAAAGAGAGAGAGAGGGGGGGGGGGGGATGTACTGACCACACAAAAGTGCTGTTTCATTAACCTTATCGAAAATGAAACAAATACTTAACATCTTGATGAATCAATACACACTGCAACATGTTTCACTAATTTACAGCTTTCAACGTTTCCTGTATCAAATCATATAAATTTATTGTGGTATGAATATATATATATATATATATATATATATATATATATATATATATATATATATATATATATTTATACACACACACCTTTACGCGGCCATGTAATACAAGTCTGTATCATCAAACACTGTTTAACATTCCCCGTTTAACACTTTTACCAAGGTGGTTTACACTTCGTAAAGGGAAACTTATTTACATAACTCATAATGCAATAAAACGAAAATTAAAACAGTGTTCAACTTGTTGTGAGGAAAATTTATACATATAGTGTTATAAGTACACGAAAAATACACTAATAACATAAAAAAGGTCGACATTACAGTTAATTTTAACGAACAATGCCTCAGAGCCACCAACATAGGCCTAGGCTACATCTCCCCCATTATGCTTAGGCCTAACCCGAAGATTTGCCACGATCTTTATTAATGCGACATCAAACATACTGATGTTTAACCAAATAATGACTTAACATAAACATTTAATCAACATTTCTACTATTCATTAGGTCATTTAGACCTAATGGTGTAACATGAAGCCTTGAGAAGCGAGCCAAATAATTCCTATCATTAGGCCTAGCTGTATGTTCATGTATATATATGTAATATGAGCTTACGTAATCGCTTAAATATTGCATAAATGCTTCTCGGGATATTCTCAATAGGCCTAAAAGTTAAAAATTACTTATATATACGACGTTTAAAGATGATAATAGTACTCAATTATATATATATATATATATATTAATATTATATATATATTATATTATACTTATATGCATATATAAAACTCATACTCACATTATTTATTTATTGTCAAAGCAATAAATGTTAGGACAATTCCAAGACAATATAGGCCTTAGAGGCCAAATTCCCAGATATAAACGACTAGATGCGAGCATTCTTTCATTACATATTATAGGCTAGGCCTAAAAGTTAAAAATTACTTATACGACGTTTAAAGATGATAATAGCACTCATTATAATTATATTATAATAAATATATTACATTATATATATAAATATATCTATAATAAAATATATCTATATATATAATATAGAAAAAAAAAAATATATATATTATATATATATAATGCATAATAAAACTCCATTACTTATTGGTCAAGCATAAAATGGAGGGACAATTCAGACAAAATCAGGCCTAGAGGCCAAAATTACCAAGTATATAACGAATAGATAAGGACATTTCTTTATTACCTATTATAGGGCTGGGCCCTAAAAGTTAAAAATTACTTATACGACGTTTAAAGTGGTAATGTTAATCATAGTAATGGTAATCATAATATTATATACATAACATACATATATGCATAATAAAACTCACATTACTTATTGTCAAAGCATAAAATGGAGGACAATTCAGACAACATAGGCCTACACGCCATATTACCAAGTACATAACGAACTATATACGAGCATTCTTTCATTACATAATATACGTGAATTTTAATTGATTTTAATCATTATTAAAGATTAAAACTAACTTTTGATGTTATTAAAATATGAAAAGGAAGCCTATTCAGATAATATAGGCCTATGCGCATAAATGACACACTACATAATAATATACGTGAAAGTTTATGAATTTAAAACATTTAAATAATGAAAATTTATTAATTTAAAACATTAACTAATAATAAAACTCACCTTTCATAGAATCAAAATACGAAACGTAGGCCTATCTGGTAAATCCCACTGTTATTCAAATTAATAATGCAGGATACTACTACTAGGACAACACTTCATAACCACATTTAGCATACATTAAAAAATTTCTAATATCACAAACTGATATTGCACCACTGAAATTTAAAAACAAAAAAATTTAACACACGAACGATGCTTTTCAATATTCTTTTTAATTTAAAAAAGGGAGAAATGCACCACAGGAAACGTCCGCGCGAATTCACCCGTACGTCTACACTTCACCACCTCCACCATGTGACTGAACGCGACCGGGAAAGTTGCTTTACTGCCTACCCAGAGGAGTCTCGCTTCGGTTGCCAGTTCGCATATTTTAAATTTAACAAATTATATTTATCACGCCGATTAATAAAATCTCCTTCACTATATAATGCAAAACAACTTTAAAAAGTGTTACTGCAAGGTTATACGAATGCAAAATGAGTAAGAAACCGAGTGAATGAAGAAAACTAGAGGTTAAAAAAGAATATTTGGTCCACGGTCAAGGCACGTCGAGTTGCTAGTTAGTTGTTAAAGCTTCGCCCCTGGAGTGGCTGGCTGGCTGGCTGACTGAGGGTATGCCAACGTTGTATGTTATAAATATTTAAGGGGCACCAAGTTCGTGCCCTCCGGGCATGTAATAGCATCTACAATTCTATGAAAAAAGGGTTGTGTTTGACACACAAATAGCAGGAAACAGTAGGAAAACTGAAGTAACAACTATCTATATAAACTTTTCTTATTTTTTCGGAATTATTCGAAAATTGTGAAGAAAAAATTCTGCATCTTTTTTTTGGGGG
>NC_061107.1:9955701-9973201 GCF_015104395.2 Macrobrachium nipponense
AGAGAGAGAGAGAGAGAGAGAGCTTCAACCTTGAGGGAGAAAGGAAAAAGTCTAAACCAGATAAATTAAAAACCTAGAGAGGAGAGAGAAGAGAGAGGAGAGAGAGAGAGAGAAGAGGATTGAAACCACCTATTCACCCTCAATAACGGAGAACATATTACAACACACGAAATTTTCTACATCAATATCACGATCGCTTAATATTTTTTTTTATTCCCTTACGAGACAATTATCTTCTTCCTTCTTCTTCCATAGCTTTAACTTTTTTTATATGGGTCGCCATGGCGAAAATTTAGTGTCTCCATCGATATTATATATATGACTTTTTTTCTTTTGGCTTTTTCAAGGGCGGGCACACAGACCCTCCTCCTTTCCCTGAATTAGAATGAAAGACTCCGCCCGAGTTGAAAAAGTCCCTGCGGAAATGTTCTGGGGTCCGGAAGACAAAACAAGTAAGCTGTTAAACTTGGAGAACACAAAGTGGTTAGAATAATATTATATCTATTGACGTTTTTTCCTCCCTTTCTTATTCGATCTACTATCTGCTATCTAAAGAAATCTAATATTTATATACGACAATATATAAGCATATATTGAAATTTATTTGCCTCGTTCGTTCGTCTGTATAATTGCGCTGCATTAAAATTTTACAACCGCACATGTATGTATATATATTATATATAATATATATTACGTATTTTAAATTAATTAATATATAATATATATATTAATATATATATATTACTGAACCAAAACATCCAAATGGGAAATATATATATATAATATATATATATATATATATAATATATATATATATATATATCCTTAGGTGGGTGTGTGTGAATTGGTGTTTGTGTGTTGTTGTGTACTATAGTTTATATAGGATACACATAATTTCTATTTATCTTGGCGAACTCGCGAACACTCTCTCTCTCTCTCTCTCCCTCCCTCTTCTCCTTGTCATTTTTATATCGACCTTGATTTTTACTTCTTACCACTATTAATTAAGTTATCTGTCGTTGGGATAAAAACGTAGAGTTTAGAAATTAGTTTATAACCAAACAATCCTGTAAAGTCCCACACTGGAACGTACTCTTAATCCTAATCTTATTAAATTTAGTTTTGGGGGGGGGGGGGGGAAATTGTATTTCCTAGTTAATATTACCATCCTTCTATCAGCTGACATGACAAGGAAAATATAGAAATAAGAGTATCGCATATAGATATTTGCTTCGTTTTCATGGACTGTGAACTGACCCTCATAAACATATTTGAAGACTTATTATTATTATTATTATTATTATTATATTATTTTTTTTTTTTTTTTTTTTTTTTTTTTTTTTTTTTTTTTTTGCTCTATCACAGTCAATTCCCGACTGGGTGGTATTTATGTGGGGTGGGGTTCCGGTTGTGCCATCCGTAGGAGATCACTAACCTTCTTACTATGTGTGCCGTTTCCTAGGCTCCCTCTTCTGCATAGTTCCTGAGCTAGTTCAGCCTCTAGTTTTTTCTAGATTCCTTTTCAGGGATCTTGGGATCGTGCCTAGTGCTCCTAGTTATTGGTAACGATTTTCCACTGGGGCAAAAGATCCCATAACCTTCTTATTTCTATTTTCCAGATCTTGATACTTATCCTTTTTTTCCCTCTCTTTCTCTTCAACTCTGGTGTCCCATGGTATTGCGACCATCAATGAGTATACTTTTCCTTCTTGACTTTGTCAATCAACGTACCGTCCTTGGTCTGTTTGCACGTATCACCCTATCCGTTTCTGATACCATAGTCCCGAGGATCTTTTGCCTGTCGTTTTCTATCACTCCCCTCAGGTTTGTGCTCGTACCCACTTTTACTGCAAGGTAGCTGATGTTTCTTGCACAGGCCTCCGTGAGTTGCTTTTGCCTACTGAATCATGCCTCTTTTTTGTACTGGTCTGTGAAGTGCGGTCATTCACGTTGCTATGTGTTAATGGTTTCATTTTTCGTATTGCACTTCTACATATGGGGGGGGAGATGTTATTTTCCGTCTATCGTATTTTGAACATATTTTTTTCTGGTTTCTTATTTTTTTGGCCTGATCTTATTGTGCCGCGTTATCATTCCTCAGTTTCCTTCTTTAGCTTCTCCCCTCTGTAGCCAAATTGCCATCATCATCGCGGGCTATTTTCTTTATTCTGTCAATATATTGTCCGTGCATTGGTTTTTGTTTTGTGTGCCAGTCCTCTGTTCTTTCTGTCTTTCTCCTGTCCTCTGTATCTTTTCTGGATCTTCGTCTACTTTTATACCTTACCCTTCCGCCCATGCACTCTTTAGCCCACTCGTCTCACTGTTTTCAGATATTGCCCCAGTGCTCTGTTTTTCGATGTTAAAGCGTCCTCTATACTTGTATCCTCTCCCTCCTTCCTTTCGTGTTATATAGTCTGTCCGTTTTGCTCTTGGGTGTATGCTTTGTGTATTGTCATATTTTTTCCTGGTTTTCTGATCTATGCTGCGGAGTTTCTGCCTTCGTCCATTCCACTATTCCTGCGCTGTATCGGATTACCTGGCACTGGCCCATTTGTTTATGGGCTTTTTAATCATATTTCCGGCTTGAGTTTTGATTGAGTATCGCCTTGATCCTCTGCAATATATTCTTTCCCTGATCGTGTCCTTCATCTCTTGGGTGGTTTTTATATCCCCTCCTTCCATATTCCCAGGTATTTGTATCCCTGTATCATCTATTGTTGTGGATGTTTGCCTCCCACTGGTAGCTTTTATCCCCTTCATTTTCTCGTTTATTTGCCTTTTGTATGTTGAACTAAGGGCGCAATTTTTCTATTCCCAAACTCCATCCTGATGTCCCCCAGATACAATCCTTTACCAGTCTGGATTAGGGTTCTATTTCCTTGATGCTTACCATACGCTTGAGGTCGTCCATTGGGAACATCAGATGGTTGATTCTGTTTTGCCTCTTTTCTTGAGTGGTCCCAACGCATCCATTCTTCTGTAGTACGAAGATATGGGGACATTGAGTCGCCCTGGAAGATATCTCCTGATATTAACCTCTGCTAGTCTTATTCCAGAGCTTTGTAAGTATTGTATTCAGTTGCGCATTGATTTTTGAGGAAGCTGATGGGTATTTTCCTCTCCCCATATTTTTCCGCATTCTATTAGCCATTGTTGTTGGTATCATGTCGAAGGCTTTCTTATAGTCTATCCATGCCATGCTTAGTTGGTTTTTCCTTCTCCTACTGTTCTTCATTACCATTTTGTCTATCATTGGAGCCTGGTCTTTTGATGCCCCTACCTTCCTCTGCACCTTTCCTGGTGGTGGGGGATGGTGTTTTGTCTCCTCTAGGTAATGTATACCTTTACCTGATGATACCTGGTTATATTTCCACATTATTGTAGGCAGGTGATAGGCCCTGTAGTTTTATGGTATTATTTCCCTTACCTCTTGTCCCTTTTTGTACTAAGGATTTTCTTCCTGTGGTCCTGCATTTTTGGGTGCTTGGTGATTTTGAGATACATGCTGGAGTTGTTTCTGCTATTCGTGGGTGTAGGCCTTGAAGTTTTTGAGCCAGTATCCATGGACTTTCATCGGGACCTGGGGCTTTTCCAAGTTTGGCATCTTTATTGGTGTCTGACTGTCTGTCGTGATGTCTGCAATCTTTGGTTTTTATCTCCCTGGTTTTCTTTCTTCCTTGACTTCCTGGAGGCCATGGTCAATGTTTGTTTGTGGTGATATCCGGATTGCTCTATATGTTTTTCCCAGAGTCTCTAACTTGGGGTTCCGGCTTCGGAATTTCTGGGTGGGTGTCTCCCCTCTAGTTGGCTTTATAACTCTTCTGTTGGTTTTCCGAAAATAGTTTGTTTCGTTGGTATCCCTTAATTTTTCCTGTTCATGTCCCGTTGGATCTTATGTGCTTTGGCCTTACCTTCTTTTTTACCATCTCTATTGTGTTGGTTTTAGTCCCCTCTCTTGTAAAAAAAAAAAACTTTTGTACCCTTCAGAGTTTGCCATTCCTCCCTTGTTTTTCTTGCTTCTTAGCCTTTTTTCTGCATCTCTTTCAAATGGTACTCAAGCAGATCTCATCACCATGGATTTGCTTTTCAGGGCGCCTTTTCCAAGGAGGTTGCTGATTTTTGGTTCTCTTTGGGTTGGGTTGTGCTGGTGGTGTTTGGTGTTCGAATCCCCATCAGTTCTGCTACTAATCTTGCTCAACTGCAATACCAAGTTATTGTCTGTGATAAACTGGTGGTGTGATTATGCCCATTATTTCATTGACCTCACTTGTTTTCCTCCCTTAATTTCTTGGTGTTGTAGTTCATTTCAATGGAGGGGATCTTTTTGTTCTCTCTGTATCTTGGCCCATCCCATTGTCTAATCTTTTCTACCCATTCCGTCCTCTCTGTTTACTTCGTCGTGTTTCTTCGTGTGTTCGTTGTTTGATCCTCATCCTCCCTCCCGTCTTTCTTGGCCTCGTCTCTCATTCGTCTTCGTGTAAACTTCGTTGTCGTGTGACATTTCCCTTTCCAGTTCTTCCTCTTTCGGTTGGGGAGAGCCAGTTCTTTTTCTTTAAGTTCTTACTTGGTCCCTGCCAGCCCTCTGCTCTGTTTTTGGGGGGTGTTTATTTTCCTCTCTTCGGATTTTGAATCAATCTTCTCTATATCCTCTCTCCTCGGGTTGCTTCTGGGGGGAATGTAGCCAATCTCCATATTTCCTTATTTTCTTCTCTTGTCCATTTCTTCTTTTTTGCTCTGTACTCCATCTCAGCTGGTTCATTTACTGTCGTTTGTGGTGATCAGTTGTGGATGACGACCTCCAAGTACCTGACCGTCTTCCCCTTTCAATTGGGTTGAATACCTGTTTTGCCGGACGAAGCTCCCTCTGTTGCCAGAGGTTTCCATTTACGTCGTTGTCGTTTATTTCTTCATTTCTTTATTTATCCATTGCTGAGTTTTTTGCTATTTAACCCATAGCTGGACCCTACCCCATCAGGGATAGGTACTCATTTTACACTGAGTAGACTGAGGATTATGGTAAAGTCCTTTTCCCAAGAAATCAACGCCAAGGAGGAGCGGGTCACCCAATCCAACTACTGACCAGCCCCAAAAAATGTTTGCTTTTAACTTGAACTTAAGTCTATTGACGACCTAACCCCACCTTCCTCCACGGCGCCACATCTTATTATTATTATTTATTATTATTATTATTATTATTATTATTATTATTATTATTATTATTTTTATTATTATATTCAGGGAAATTGAATCATATTCATATGGAACCAGTGACTTGAAATTCCAGCTTCAAAAGATTATGGTGCCAATTTTGGCCAAACTCCAAAATAAGGTTACCAGGGTGACATGACATCTCTACAAAATACAAGAGAAAGTAAAAACCACAAAACGTAAAAAATGAAAGTTATTTAGCTTTCAAAGATACTTTCCCTCTTTTCCTCCTCAGTTGCATTCTGAGGAAGAAAGGATAAGGTCCTTTTCAAAAGGCTACGTAAAAGCTACATGAACATCGTTTTCCTGCTTTGTAGATGAGAGAGAGAGAGAGAGAGAGAGGTCTTAGATTTTGATATCGCTACGGTCGAAAAAGACGAGAGAGAGAGAGAGAGAGAGAGAGAGAGAGAGAGAGAGGAGGGTCTTAGATTTTGAAAACTATAAACAATCTACGAGAGAGAGAGAGAGAGAGAGAGAGAGAGAGAGAGAGAGAGAGAGAGAGAGGTTGGGTCTTAGATTTTGAAAACTATAAACAATCTACGAGAGAGAGAGAGAGAGGAGAGAGAGAGAGAGAGAGAGAGAGAGAGAGAGGTTGGGTCTTAGATATTGAACTCTATAAACAATCTACGAGAGAGAGAGAGAGAGAGAGATGTCCATTTTACGGGAGCTTGGGACTTATATATGAGGTTTTAACATATATATAAAAAATTATTGAATATTCCCTATAGTTTTACGTAATCATTTCTAAGAGGTATACAACTTTCTTTTGAATAAACACTTACGGGAGTATCTCACGATATAAAATTATCATAAATGGTAACCTGCACTTTACTCATATCGCAATACCTATGGGATAAATTTTTTTTTTTTACAACTATTCCATACCATAAAATTCACATAAAAGAAATTTATGGAAAAAAAATTGTTGGATATTTTGCTATTTTCGCTCATAAAATATTTTCCCAGATATTTCGAGATATTTATCTCGGCCTGCATTTTTTACTTTTGTGAAAATACACGAAAGTCGAAAAACACGTAGCGGAATCTGTCGGATTTTTCGATTTTTCAGAAGAGAGAAAAAAAATAAAGAATGTTATTCCCAAGGGAGAGTCTTTCATGCGGCCGTGCATAAAATAGAGAACGGGAATTCTGGGAATTTATCGGGGAAAACCACACGTATGCAATACCGATAATGCCCAGAGAGAGAGAGAGAGAGAGAGAGAGAGAGAGAGAGACGAGGAGAGGACGAATCCACCATATACGTTACATTTTTCGGGCGATCGGTAAAATGTTCACAAATTCATTTCTGTGAAATGAGAGAGAGAGAGAGAGAGAGAGAGAGAGAGAGAGAGAGAGACCGAATCCACTATTCATCACAAAATTTTTTACAAAATAATTTCTGGAAAATGAGAGAGAGAGAGAGAGAGAGAGAGAGAGAGAGAGAGAGAGAGAGAGAGAGCCGAATCCACTATACATCACAAAAATTTCTACAAAATGATTTCTGGAAAATGAGAGAGAGAGAGAGAGAGAGAGAGAGAGAGAGAGAGAGAGAGAGAGAATCATACATCAGAAGCATCATTTTCCACTGTAGGTACACATATGCGAGACATTCAGAAGCATATCTCTCTCTCTCTCTCTCTCTCTCGTCAGTCACCAGCATTCACTTCAACTTTTTATTAGGGCTATTTCTTTATTTATTTATTTATTTATTTGCATTCTTCTGAAACACTCCTTGTCGAGTTTTCCTCAATTCGGAATAGATAACGTTTACACCTTTTCTCTCTTTTACCACTGCCATTAAAAATAAATAAATAAATCATTAAAGTTTGACTGAAGAGATGATGATTACGTTTCTGCGATAGTTATAAAATCTTAATCCATTTTTAGTTTTCTGTAAAAGAAAACTATTGAGATGGCTATTTGTCTGCGCGTCCGCCCTCAGATCTATAAAAAAAAAAAGAAAGAAAAAAAAAAAATACTGAGGCTAGAGGGCTGCAATTTGGCATGTTGATCATCCACCCTCCAATCATCAAACATACCAAATTGCAACCCTCTAGACTCAGTATTTTTTTATAATTTAAATTAAACTCTGCCATTATCGTGCGTCTGGCACCGGTATATGTGCTAACAACATAGTTCGGGGCTGAAATTTTCATCTTAGCCTATCTCTTTTGATTCATAAGGCCAGTTCAATTAACCCCTAAGCTAACGTTTCGTATTCAGAGCGGTATATTCATCAAACCGAATACGAAGCCCTAATGAACGCACGCTCCTTCAATCAAGTCCCATGACACGGCAACTCTCTAACTACCCCCCCCCCCCCTTTCTACACCTCTCCGCAGCGTTCATTAACCCGCACGGCAGGTGGCCAAAAACCGCCTGCATGTCGTGAACAATTTAACCCAAGAAACGCTTCCGGATCCTCGTTAGGAAGTGGAACGGCGCCGTGACACGGGAGCCTTATATTGTGGACACCCATTACACGAGGGAGGAGCAGAAGAGAGAGGTTGCGTCTGGAATGAGCTGGGATAAATCATACTAACACGCATATGTGAATATTCTCTCTCTCTCTCTCTCTCTCTTACTAATTAACAAACACACCATAAGTCTACCTCTCTTTATACACAACGAAGATCACCATAAGGCGCTCTCTCTCTCAATAATTCTCACGCTCTCTCTCTCTCGCTCTCTCTCTCTCTCTCTTACTAACACAACGAAGACCACCATAAGGCTAGCTCTCTCTCTCTCTCTTACTACTAAACAATGAAGATCATCATAAGGATCTCTCTCTCTCTCTCTCTCTTAATAATTAACAAACACGCCATAAGGCTCTCTCTCTCTCTCTCTCTCTCTCTCTCTCTCTCTCTCTCAAAAACTCGATTCTTGCCAAAGGATCAGATCATCAACTCGTTATCTCTTGTTTGGAATTTTTTACATCAGCAGGTGATTAAAAGCTTTTTTGAGAGGAAGAAATAAACTTTTTAACCAATACTTTTTTCCCCTTGAGAAATTTCGAGCTGTTGTTTTAATACGCTTTCCATGACGAAACAAGTAAAAAAATGTGCCGAAAGTTTCTTCGGCGCAATCGAGTTTTCTGTACAGCGTGTAATCAAGGACAGTGAAAATAGATCTATCATCTCGGTGGTCTCAGGATAATGCTGTATGAGCCGCGGTCAATGAACCTTTAACCACGTCCCGGTGGTGGCATGGCTTATATCCATGCCAAACGCACGATTATGGCTAATTATAACCTTAAAATAAAAGCTAGTGAGGCTAGAGGGCTGCAACTTGATATATTTGATGATTGGAGGGTGGATGATCAACATACCAATTTGCAGCCCTCTAGCCCAAGTAATTTTTCAGGTATGTGGGCGGACAAGAAAATTGCGGACGGACAGACAAAGCCGGCACAAGTGGTTTTCCCCTATAAATAAATAATGCCACCTTTGTCAGATAAAATAGGCGCCATATATCATTTAAAACCACTTCTGGGAAATAGAGCGTTGAAAACTATAATAATGGTACCATGTTTGATACAACATTCTTACTATAATAGCGTAATGTGTGTCCGTCTGTCTGTCACTCAATCACGGCCAATCGGCTGGTCCCATGGGCATGAAACTTGGCAGGGTTATAGTGGGGACCCCTGAGATGGTTTATAATAGGGTTTCATCCTACCTCCCCCCCTCCCCCACCCTCCGAAGGGAGTGGGGGGTGAGAAAGGATACCCTGAAACAGAGCTGGTTCTGTCCGTGAAACGAGGCTGGTTATGCCCGTAGACTTAGTTCATGTTAGAATTTTCATACATAATTTCTATATACATGTTTGCTGGTAATAATAATAATAATAATAATAATAATAATAATAATAATAATAATAAGAAGAAGAAGAAGAAGAAGAAGAAGAAGAGAGAGAGAGAGAGAGAGAGAGAGAGAGAGAGAGAGAGAGTCTACAAAAACACACTACGTTTATCTAACAAATGCGAGGAAGAGAAGCTCCCACAAAGGAGCAAGCAGAAGAATAAGAAGAAGAAAAAGAAGAAGGAGGAGAAGAAGAAGAAGAAGAAGAAGATGTGGAAAGGACGCAAAAACGTACATTCAAAAATTCCTCTGCCCGAATCATAGAGGCGAAGCTCTTTGACGCAGGAGGCTATGAATAATAACTTATGGCACATCTTTGATGGAAGAAAATCAAATCAAGATACATTTGCCGTTGGCTGATGAGATGGAAAATGAAAGGCACTGCTGCTGCCCGAGAGAGAGAGAGAGAGAGAGAGAGAGAGAGAGAGAGAGAGAGAGAGAGAGAGTTCATAACTAAGGTAAGTACATTGTGGCAAGACTATATCAGGATCATTTGTTTTCAAGTTAGTTTTATTGAATATTGAAGGAAGGAGAGAGAGACACACACACACACACACACACACAGAGTTCATGACTAAGGTGAGTACATTATGGCAAGACTATATCAGGATAATTTGTTTTCAAGTTGTTTTTATTGAATATTGGAAGGAGAGAGAGAACACACCCACGACGCCACACACACACACACACACACACACAGCGGAGCGAGAGAGAGAGAGAGTTCATGACTAAGTAAGTACATTATGGCCAAGACTATGTCAGATAATTGTTTTCAAGTTTGGTTTTTATTGAATATTGAAGAAGGAGAGAGACCACACACACACACACACACCCCACAACACACCACACACACACACACAGAAGAGAAGAGAGAGAGAGGTAGAGAAGTTCATGGACTAAGGTAAGTACTATGGCAAAGATATTCAGGATAATTTGTTTTTCAAGTTGTTTTTATTGAATATTGAAGAAGGAGAGAGACACACAAACCCACCACCACACCACCACAGAGAGAGAGAGAGAAGAGAGAGAGAGAGAGAGAGTTCATGACTAAGGTAAGTACATTATGGCAAGACTATGTCAGGATAATTTGTTTTCAAGTTGGTTTTATTGAATATTGAAGGAGAGAGAGAGAGAGAGAGAGAGAGAGAGAGAGAGAGAGAGAGAGAGAGAGAGAGAGTTTAGACGTCAAATGAGCAAAAATTGGAGAAGAGTACAGTAACAATTATATGAAACCTTAAACATAGTTTGAAAATCCTCGTATTCCCGCAACCACACAAATGTGTGTATGTGTGTATGTGCGTACGTTCCAAATGTGTTTGTTTGTGTGTGTATGAATATAACATGGGTATGTATATAGACGCATACGCTTAAATACTGCACATACACACAGCAGGAAACAACTTCTCAGCTTCGTACATGAGAGAGAGAGAGAGAGAGAGAGAGAGAGAGAGAGAGAGAGAGAGAGAGAGAGAGAGAGAGAGAACTAACTTAAAGATGACTGTTGGAATTCGGCTGGGTTGGTACTGTGGTCTTGTTGAAACAAACGTACGAAATTTTCAATTTATTTTCTCTATTTCTATTTACCATACATCAAAGAAATCATAGAACAGACTTTTTTTAAATTGTTGTGTAATATCTGCACCTCTAATGATTTAATATAGATATATATATATATATATATATATATATATATATATATATATATATATATTTACTACTTACAAATCGTCATGGTTGTAAAGTAATGTAAAACAAAACCAATAACTGAAATATGAAGTGAATATCGGAACAGAGGAAAGTTAAAGGAGTTGAACAGTTAAGAAAAATAAGACCTCCAGTGTTCTCAGAAGACATATACATGCATATAGACAACACCCATTGTCATAATAGCTCGCCTAACCATAAGTATTGCCTCCATCAGATTAAAATATCGCATAGGAACGGCAATGGGTCACGATAAGGCCCGTGAGGTAGACGAGGGCACTCTAACTTACATCGCCGGTGACCATAGTTATTGTGACGCCCAGTTTTTACATTGCAAAATAATGATTTTTTTCTTATCTAGGTATGAGTACAAACAGATATACCAGTTATATACATATATACATATACAGAAGTCTACGTCCTTACCCGAACAGGTCTAAACTTTTTCACAGAGAGAGAGAGAGAGAGAGAGAGAGAGAAGAGAGAGAGAGAATGCGTCCTCGAAGGAGAGCAAGAGAGAGAGAGAGAGAGAGAGAGAGCAGGATGAGTCATGCAGAAAGGGTGTGGGTGGGTGTCCTCTGGGTCCCTGGGAACGCGGGCGGGATTGGGGGTGTAGGAGGTGGGTGGAGTGACAAGGAAAGTGGTTCATAGAGAGAGAGAGAGAGAGAGAGAGAGAGAGAGAGAGGGTGGGGTTGGATCGCAGACGGGAAGAAGCGGTATCAACATTTCTGGATCCAGAGGGTTTCCTACAAGAAGAAGGAGATATACAGCGAAAAGAAGAAGATGGGTGGGACGTAATAACAGAAGAAGATGGAAATGACTATAAGTGCCATCAACAGAAGCTGGGAGGAGGATAATATCCATGATATCCATCCAAGAAGAGGCGATAGAAGTAAATGAAAGGGAGAAATGAACGTACCACAATTCCCAGGGATACTAAAAGAAAAATTTATAAACCTCCAACTTAGATATGATGGTTTTTTAGGAGAGAGGAGCTATAATCTGTGAATTCCAGAACGATGCACAAGAGATTATGTATTAGAGAGACAAAGATTAATAGAGAGAGAGAGAGAGAGAGAGAGAGAGAGAGAGAGAGAGAGAGAGAGAGAGAACGTACTGGAAGAGGCGCAAATGTAACTAGTTCCAACAAAATCGACGAGATTGCTTTTTTTTTTTCTTTCTTTTTGCGTGGGAGACGGATGTAATGGGATGGGAGACTGTTAGAACTGATGGTAGTGGAGGAATCGGTTGTTCAGTAGTCGTAGTAGGAGTAGTATTAGTAGGAGGAGGAGGAGGAGGAAGAAGAAGTAAGAGAATTCCTACTCAGTAAATCCTCTTCTTCTCCTTCACCGTAACACCTCCTGAGGGGTCCCTCAAATGGAACGGCATCTCATTCCCTCGCCCGTTCTACTGACGACACTTCAGCGGGGAAGGAAACTGCAAATGACGCCCCCCCGCCCCCCCCTCCCACAAAGCCCCTCCACCAACAGGTTTTTGGGAATATTTTCGCGTTCCGGGGCAAGAGAGCGAAAGAGGGAAAGAGAGGGAGAGAGAGGGGGGGAAGGGAGCCCAAATAAGAGGCATGATCCTCTTTAATCAGAAGAGGAGAACAAACTGTTTCGTTTTGGTATTACGCCCCCCGAGCACTTGGGGGTTGTGTGGGGGGGGAGAGGACGGCGCTGCTGAAGGAAGGCGCCTTAAATAAAAAAAAGAAAAAAAAAAAATGGGGGACCTTTCGCGGGGAGATAAACATATCATTTAGCTTCTAACGGCGCCGCCGCCGGCGACGTGGCTGCGCCCCACGAGGCAGCAGCAGCAGCAGCAGCAACACACCCCAGACGCCTCCAATAGGAAAGAAAAGAGAGAGAGAGAGAGAGAGAGAGAGGTCTCCTCCGGCGGGAGAGTGGCTGACTGCTCTTGCAAAGCACTTCAGAGGTCACCATTGCGTCGTCGAGATTTTTTTAGGCGAGTCTGGAATGAGATGAGTCAGATTTTGCTCTCTCTCTCTCTCTCTCTCTCTCTCTCTCTCTCTGTCTGTCTCTGTGTCTGTGGTTGTGTGTGAAACTTCAAGAGTATTAAATTGTCTATCGAAACAGTTCATTGTGGGACGAACCTCGAGGCAAAGAGAAATAAAATCAGTCATTGCTATATTTATTTCTCTTTCCTCTCTCTCTCTCTCTCTCTCTTTCTGCGCAACTTCAAGGGCATTATACCCTCTTTCGACAGCAACAATATCAATACGAATCAACTGGAATAAAATGAACGATCTTTGCAATATCAACACCGCCATCAACAGTACTACCTTGGATGATAATGCCTGAGACCCAATTAAATACGTACTCAAACAACAGTACCGTCAATAATGAGTGTACCATACGTATCAAACAATAGTAGTCATGAGTCTACCATACGTATCAAACAATAGTAATGTCAATAATGAGTCTACCATACGTATCAAACAACAGTACCGTCAATAATGAGTGTACCATACGTATCAAACGATTGTACCTTCAATAATCACGGCGCTGTTATTACTACTGCTCGTCCTAAATTAATGAACCACGCAATGCTGATGGATCCGCTAGAAATGACTGGTTCATTAATTTTATACTAATTGACAAAATATCCCCGTAGGAAGACAAATAATTACGTACCCTGAACTAGGCTTTTTTTTTTTTTATCCGTTATCACTTACCCGGGGAGTAAGCCTACGAACTATCAGCTACTCATCTCAAATTCAAATACCTTTGGCATAACATTACTGTACACAAATTATTCCTTTATTATAACAGGTTACCACATGAGATGCTCCAAGAAATAAGTTTTTACATACAAACGGTAATTTAGGAGATGAAAGCTTTAATATATTTAAAATCAAGTTGGAGGTGAAAGGTGAATAATGTCTGGGTGAATTGTATAAGATTTTTGGAAATGTGGAATAACAAGAATGTTGAGAAAGATGTGAGGAAACTTTGATCATTCTAGGGAATGTGTTGCGGGGGGGGGGGGGGGGGGGGGGGGGGGGGGGGGGGGGGGGGGGTGGGGGGGGGGGGGGGGGGGGGGGGGGCGGCGGCAATCAGTATGGTGATCAGATGGAATGCTGAAAGTAAATGACTGAAAAGACTTTAACAACTTTCTTATGTTGTTAACGTCAGTAAATATTATTAATATCCTCTTTCGGTTTTATTATTTATTATTATTATTATTAGTTATTATGGATATCATTATTATTATTATTTTCTTTATTTGGGTCTATCACAGTCCTCCATTCGACTGGGTGGTATTTATAGTGTGGGGTTCCGGGTTTGCATCCTGCCTCCTTGGGAGTCATTATTATTATTATTATTATTATTATTATTATTATTATGTTTCGTTGAAAATAGAATGGCAGTTTTCGACGAATAATCTTATACAAGTCCTTTCAATTCCTCTGATAATTCGTTTATCTGACTCAGCTAGGTTATTGAATAGAATATTAGAATTCAACTCAACAGCCTAGCTGAGTCAGAAAAACGAATTATATATATTATCAGAACTGAAAAGACCATGTATAAGATTAATTCGTCGAAAGCTGCCATTATTTAAACAAAATATTATATTATTATTATTATTATTATTATTATTATTATTATTATTATTATTCAAGTAAATTAAGCTATAAAAAAAGGCCACTAATATATAAAGGAAAAAAAAAAAAAAAAAAAAAAAAAAAAAACAAAAAAAAAAAAAAAAAAAAAAAAAAAAAAAATATATATCTATATACATGTATATATATATATTATATATATATATATATATATATATAATATACATTACACCAAGACCAAATAACCTCTGGTTCCCAGCAGTGAGCTATAGAGACACATCTGTCCATGAAAAGCCAGGGGGGGGGGGGGGGGGGAAGAGGGGGCGGGGGGTAGGCGAATATATCAAGCCCAACGGACTCTTGACTGGAAAATAAACAAACTCATTTTCATTGTTTAACCGGGATAATGGGATATATACAATTCAGCCCGTGAATTCATAATAAGCGAAAACGAATAAATATGAATATTTATTTTCAGGGTGGGCCGTTGCAGAGAGAGAGAGAGAGAGAGAGAGAGAGAGAGAAGAGAGAGAGAGAGAGAGAGAGAGAGAGACGATAATCCGGTGATATGTCAACTGCTCGCTGACAAATGAGTGGCCGAGTGGGAATGGGTACTAATTTGTCTCTTTTTTTATACATTTTTTTCGAATGCAGATAGCATTTTACAGGGTTAAACAGGGTACGCATGAGCAGTAAACACAATGAAGTCTAAATTTATAAATATTTGTATAATGTTAACGAACCCTGACTCTTGAGAAATGATGGCTTGAGATAACTGACTGACTATTATTATTATCATTATTATAATAATAATAATAATTATTATTATTATTATTAGGAGAGTAAATCCACAGTAGTATGCGTGTTTGATTTTGTTATTTAAAAAAATATACAGCTTTATATATTTGAAATAACAACATTTAAAATATATACAGCTGTATATATTTTAAATATAATCAAACACGCATACTACTGTGGATTTACTTTCCCATTTTATTGACTCAAGTGATTATGAGTTTTCTTTGGATTATTATTATTATTACCATTCAGAAGATGAACCCTATTTATATGGAACAAGCCCACCACAGGGGACACTGACTTGAACAAGTCAAGCTTCCAAAGAATATGATGGTGTTCTTCTGAAAGAAGTAACAGAAGGTAATGGGAAAGACAGAATAAAGAACAAATAAATGTGAGGAATAAAGACCTCAGGAACTGAGAAGTTCGACAGCGAGGTGGCACATTTATTCCATATTGGTGCTGCTGTTTAGCAACTATCCTAACGAGCAAACAAACTAAGTAACTAATTAATAAATATATCAATTACTACCGTACCGTGGCCCAAGTTGCATTTATCCCTGTCTGTATTAAGGACGAAAACACACCAAGGAAGACACAACCACTACCTACTGTACAGCTACATGATTGCCCCATTAGTATCTCGTCAACAACTTCACATTCACAAAGACATTTACCTCCATCACAGATACACAGATACACATTCCTATTTCTTGCATATCAAGGACCTTTTCCTTGAAATATCTCATCAACACAACACTATGGATAACTCATCATTCCTCCAAATGTTTACAAAGTGTACACATTTTCAGTCAACTTATTCTCTCCGATTCTTTCTACATGACTAAACCATCTTGAAAACAAGTAAGTTTAGGTATATATATATATATTATATAATAATATATATATATATATATATATATTATAAATATATATAATATATCACGAAAGGGGAAAACAATGTATAATGGAGCCCAAAAAAAAATTTTGTACGCAATTTTTATTTTTAGGGTTTTTGCAATTTAAAAAAATGTAACAACAATTTTTTTTTCATGGGAAAGGTGGGCTGCCAAATCAGCCATGAATAAAAAAATATCACTTGTACACAATGAAGTCCTTATACTGTGTGTGTACGAGAGAGAGAGAGAGAGAGAAGAGAGAGAGAGAGAGAGAGAGAGAGAGAGAGAGAGTCTGCAATGACGCAACAAAGTCGCCCTTTAAAGCGGATGTTTCGGAAAGAGAAGAAGAAGAAGAAGAAGAAGAGGAAGAAGAGGAAGAAGACGAGACCTGGAAGGTGTTAAACCAAGATGGATGGGGCGCCAAAACACATCAGGGAAGCTTTGGCTAACAAGAGTCAGGGGAAGGAAATAACATTTGGCTCGAGAAGAGGAAAATTTGGGACACTGGACATTTGGGCCACCAGGAAGAGGACAATTTGGGACATATGGAGTACAGGAAAGAGGACATTTTGGGACATTTCGAGTATAAGGAAGGGGAAAATGTTTGGCACATTGGACATTTGGAACACCAGGAAAGGACAATTTAGGACATTTCGAGTATAAGAGGAAAATTTGGGACATCTGACATTGAGAGCACCAGGAGGAGAGCAATATGGGACATTTGAAGCAACAGGAAGAGGAAGATTTGGGACATTCGACGTTTGGAGCACCAGGAAAAGAAAAATTTGGGACACTGGACATTTGGGGTACCAGAAAGAGATCAATTTGGGACATGTGGAGAGCATGACGAGGACAATTTACGGCATTTCAAGTACAAGGAAGGGAGAAATTTTTGGGACATTGGACATTTGGAGCACCAGGAGGGGGCAATATTGGACACTTGAAGCAACGGGGAGAGGACAATTTGGGACATTTGGAGTACAGGAAAATCAATGGCCCCTGTGGTGGGCTTGTTCCATGTGAATGGGGATTTATCTTCTGAATAACAATAACAATTAATAAAATCTGATTCTCATATGCAAACCAGCAAACAAAATTCAAACATTCAAACGGCAGAAGAAACATTCCCACAAAACCAAGGAATACAAACATCGCATCTTTCCATCACACATCTTTACAGCAAACATATTATGTTAATGAATTTCCGCCCGCGAGGCTCGTGTGGATTTATTTTCGTCACTGCGCTTCGTCGGCCTCACTTATTAATTAACGCATTTGCCAATAACGCTCAAGCTATTTAACCCAACAGCGTTCAGCTATTTATAGCAGTATACGCCTCCGGAAGTCTATGGAAGTCTATGTAGCATTTCCTGCTGACAAGGTAACAGAGATGAAAATAGAATCGGCGGTTTGATCTGTCCTCTTCAGGCAACATTCGATTCTGT
>NC_061107.1:9975701-9978090 GCF_015104395.2 Macrobrachium nipponense
TTTAAAATCTATTTCAACGTTTTAAAGCATATGTTGACATTTTAAATCCTATGTTGGCATTTTAAAATCTATGTTGACATCTCAAAATCTATGTTGACATTTTAAAATCTATTTCGAGATTTTAAATCCTATGTTGACATTTTAAAATCTATGTTGACATTTTAAATCCTATGTTGACATTTTAAAATCTATGTTGACATCTTAAAATCAATGCAGACATTTTAATGTCTATTTCGACACTTTAAAAGCATACGTTGACATTTTAAATCCTATGTTGACATTTTAAAGTCTATTTCGACATTTGAAAAATCTATTTTGACATTTTAAAATCTATTTCGACATTTTAAAACCTGTTTTGAAATTTTAAAATATATTTCGACATTTTAAAATCTATTTCGACATTTTAAAACCTATTTTGACATTTCAAAATCTATTTCGACATTTTTAAACCAATGTTGACATTTTAAAGCCTATGTTCGAACCCTATTTTGAAACCTTAATGGTTTTGACATTTTAAACCCTATGACATTTTAAAATCTTTATTTCGACCATTTTTTAAACCAATTGTGACATTTTTAAAGGCGTTTATGTTGACTCCCTTTGAAACCTATGTTGGCATTTTAAAACCTATGTTGACCTCTTGAAACCTATGTTGACATTATAAAGCCTATGCTTACATTTTAAAATCTATGTTGACATTTCTCTACAAAGGAATATATTCACAAATATAAAATCTAGATTCCTAAAACTCAAATTTTAGGAATGAAATTAGGAATCCCGTCCTTCAAGCATCGATTGAAACCCGAATTACGAACCATAAAAATGTACGGACATTACGCCCACACTGTAGGTAGAAAATTATCACTGTCCTACGAAGGCTGGCAAGGAAAGGGTGATATATTTGCATGAACGCTGCTGTCACGGGCTCCTTCTTACCTTACTAATTTTCAGACATTAAAATCACAGTAACGATCTCTGGACAAAGTTACACAGCTCTAAACTACATACGAACGACTGAGTATTACGACCGAGCACATTATCTTAGCTGAGTCGAGATTTCTATTTTTACGCATTTTTCTCGTTCGGGTAAACCTTACATTACTTGGCGAATCAATTCGTCTCTAGTTGGACGAATTGGCGTAAGCAAATTTTTCCCTCTTTCTGAGAAAATTGGCTTCAAAGATTTTGTTTCTATACAGAGTTAATAATTGGCACAACTTTTGTGGAAATTCTGTTGGGAAATGTGAGAGCAGAAAGCTGAAATCTTTATTTTTGTTTGTGTGGTGTTTTTACGTTGCATGAAACCAGTGGTTATTCAGCAACGGGACCAACAGCTTTACAAGGCTTCCGAACCACGTCGAGAGTGAACTTCTATCACCAAAATACACATCTGTAACTCCTCAATGGAATGCCCGAGAATCGAACTCGCGGCCACCCAGGGGGGGCCGGCCAAGACCATACCGAGCACGCCACTGAGGCGTGTTGGAATCTTTAAGTTACAGAGTATTAAACAAGTAAAAAATGCGAAGAAGTTTCTTCGGCGCAATCGAGTTTTCTGCCCGGTGGCGACCTCAGCCACGGCCCATAAAACTCTTAGCCGAGGCCCATGAAACTCAGCCACGGTCCAGTGGTGGCCCATGTTGCTGGTACCTATAGCGCTGATAGAAGTACGATTATGGCTAACTTTAATCATAAATAAAATTTTAAAAAACCACTGAGGCTAGAGCGCTGCAATTTGGTATGTGTGATGATCGGAGGGTGGATGATCAACATTCCAATTTGCAGCCCTCTAGCCTCAGTAGTTTTCAAGATCAGAGGGCGGACAGAAAAAGCGCGGACGGACGGACATAGCCATCTCAATAGTTTTCTTTCACAGAAAACTAAAACCATATAAAAACTGAGTTATAACATAGTTATCAATAACCACAGTCTTTGCGAGACAAACCAGGAAGTTTTCCTAAAATATATAAATTTAAAAAACTATCATTTACTGATAGGAAAGCTCCTTGGTATCAATAAAATATCTATATAAAGGAGGAAAATAATCTCTCGTGTTGCCTCATGAAATACCACTATACCTTGTATTGACCATTCTAATCAGTTCTGATATGAGTGACTTCTGCTGGAGACGGTGCGTTTAATGGCTGCTTTGAAATATAACGGAATAGTGAGATAATTATTTTCTTGCTATTTATACTGTTTTGTGCTTGTGATTTTATTGTAATGAGGTGAATATTCTTCTGTAAGTTCCCTCTCTCTCTCTCTCTCTCTACAACAGAATCATAATAATAATAATCGTGCTTTTTTTCCTTTATAACTTCCAAATTACGCCACAATAAAATATACAATAAAATACACCTTATTCCATTCAGAAATGTGGGGATTTTCC